>NC_041398.2:210615749-210863249 GCF_900747795.2 Erpetoichthys calabaricus
TCTCCCTAATTCTGGGCTCATCAGGCATACACACTCACTGCATCCCCTCTCGTGAATCGAATCTCTATCGTCAGCGCCAGAGTTGAAGCCCCTAACGTTGCGGTCAGCAAGTCGGCTAACATCCGCCATGTGCCGTCTTTCAGTTGCGAGAAGCAGATCATAGAATGGTTGAAACTGTTGCCCCTAACGTTGCGCCACGGCGTGTGGTTCGTTTATACCTCGTGTCTTCTCATTAAACTTTTATCTCGCGAATATGTTATTGCAATCCGCAGCGGGAGCGTTTCTATAAACTTAATTTAAACTTACATTTTACACCGTGCTTTGTTTCCCTTATGAACATGCTTGTATGCTTCAGTCGCTCCCTTCTCAATTGTTTAATGAATTTTTTGCTCTTCGCTGTTTGCGGCTCTTCCTTCATTTCCCCCTACTTCATTCTTTTATCTCGCGAATATGTTATTGCAATCCTTAACGGGAGCGTTTCAATAAACTGATTGAAAATAGTTTTGCATTTACCTTTTTAGTAAAAGGCGAGCTTTTAAGCCTGAGAAATCACCCCGTAAATGCACACGTTTAATTGCACATGTGTTAATATGTATGGTTACACAGTATTAAAAGACAGTGAACAACGTCAGTTACCTTTGTTCCCGCGTTTGATAAAAGGCGAGCTTTTAAGCCTGAGAAATCACCCCGTAAATGCACGCGTTTAATTGCACATGTGTTAATATGTATGCTTACACAGTATTAAAAGACAGTCAAAAATTAACGTCATTTACCTTTGTTCCCGCGTTTGACTCGTGCTGTAAATCTCTTCCTTGTTTTTAGTTCACGTGATTACGTAGGAGGCGTGATGACGCGATACGTGACTCCGCCTCCTCCATTACAGTATATGGACAAAAAATATGTTCCAGTTATGACCATTATGCGTAGAATTTCGAAATGAAACCTGCCTAACTTTTGTAAGTAAGCTGTAAGGAATGAGCCTGCCAAATTTCAGCCTTCCACCTACACGGGAAGTTCGAGAATTAGTGATAAGTGAGTCAGTCAGTCAGTCAGTCAGTCAGTCAGTCAGTGAGGGCTTTGCCTTTTATTAATATGTATAGATTAAACAAGCGTCGGAGATTTGAAGATAGGTGTCGGCCTTTAATAAATCCAGTTTGATCTTGTGATATTACCGAGGGCAGCACTTTCTCCATCCTTCTAGCTAGGATTTTTGAGAGTATCTTAACATCATTATTCAGGAGTGAAATTGGTCTATATGATGCACATTGTAACAAGTCCTTATTTTGTTTAGGAAAGACGGTGATTAATGCTTGTCGAAATGTTTGAGGTAGTATTTGGTTGTCTCTAGCTTCTGTAAATGTTGCCAATAAGAGTGGAGCTAGCTGAGTGGAGAATCTATACATATTAATAAAAGGCAAAGCCCTCACTGACTCACTGACTGACTGACTGACTGACTCACTCACTCATCACTAATTCTCGAACTTCCCGTGTAGGTGGAAGGCTGAAATTTGGCAGGCTCATTCCTTACAGCTTACTTACAAAAGTTAGGCAGGTTTCATTTCGAAATTCTACGCGTAATGGTCCTAACTGGAACATATTTTTTGTCCATATACTGTAATGGAGGAGGCGGAGTCACGTATCACGTCATCACGCCTCCTACGTAATCACGTGAACTAAAAACAAGGAAGAGATTTACAGCACGAGTCAAACGCGGGAACGAAGGTAAATGACGTTAATTTTTGACTGTCTTTTAATACTGTGTAAGCATACATATTAACACATGTGCAATTAAACGTGTGCATTTACGGGGTGATTTCTCAGGCTTAAAAGCTCGCCTTTTATCAAACGCGGGAACAAAGGTAACTGACGTTGTTCACTGTCTTTTAATACTGTGTAACCATACATATTAACACATGTGCAATTAAACGTGTGCATTTACGGGGTGATTTCTCAGGCTTAAAAGCTCGCCTTTTACTAAAAAGGTAAATGCAAAACTATTTTCAATCAGTTTATTGAAATGCTCCCGTTAAGGATTGCAATAACATATTCGCGAGATAAAAGAACGAAGTAGGGGGAAATGAAGGAAGAGCCGCAAACAGCGAAGAGCAAAAAATTCATTAAACAATTGAGAAGGGAGCGAGTGAAGCATACAAGCATGTTCATAAGGGAAACAAAGCACGGTGTAAAACGTAAGTTTAAATTAAGTTTATAGAAATGCTCCCGCTGCGGATTGCAATAACATATTCGCGAGATAAAAGTTTAATGAGAAGACACGAGGTATAAACGAACCACACGCCGTGGCGCAACGTTAGGGGCAACAGTTTCAACCATTCTATGATCTGCTTCTCGCAACTGAAAGACGGCACATGGCGGATGTTAGCCGACTTGCTGACCGCAACGTTAGGGGCTTCAACTCTGGCGCTGACGATAGAGATTCGATTCACGAGAGGGGATGCAGTGAGTGTGTATGCCTGATGAGCCCAGAATTAGGGAGAAACACATGTCGCATACTCTTTGCATTATTTGAAAGTAAACTATTAAAACCATTCTATGATCAGCTTCTGGAAACAGAAAGAGGGCACGTGGCGGATGTAAGGTGACTTCCTGACCAACCACAAGCGTTACCTGGCAGGTAACCACCCATACAGTCAGATTGTGATTCAGAAAACGAATGCCATGAATGTAATTACCACGATCTACATACTGTCAAATAAACGAAACACACGCCGTAGCGCGACAGCTGTGAAAAGCGAGGTTCAGAAAAAAACAGATCCTTAACAAATTGTTATTGGTATATTTTCGATCCGTTTAAAAAGGTTTTCTTTTCTTATTAAAAAATTAAAAGCAGTACTTCGCCGCAACGAACCGCGAGAATTTGGCTATATATATCTGCTTCTCGCAATTAAAAGAGGGCGCGTGGCGGATTTTAGACGACTTCATGACCAAACTTAAGTGTCAGGTAGGGTTACCACTTTTAATACAAAAAAATAAGGGACGCATACTGCAGCGGGTGCCACATCTCAGTGCCAACAGTTTGCAGACTGTACTTAAAAGACCCGCCCTCCTCACTGGACAGTTAAAAAGACCAATCAAACTAACGATGACATCAAGTATTACCCAATCATAAGTAGGAAAGGAGGCATCTTCATAAAATGCGTGTGGGATGATTTGCATGAGACGCTGCTTTAAAAAAAAATGATAAAAAAAATACGGGACAAATCCCGTCCCGTATTGATTCAAAACGGGACGCGCAATTTCATTCTCAAATGCGGCACGACTCCGTATTTTAAAGGACGGGTGGCAACCCTACAGTGCCAGGTAACCACCCATACAATCAGATTGTGATTCAGACTAGGAATGCAATGAATGTAATTACCCGATCTACATACAAGGCGAAAGTCTTGCAACATTCAAAGATGATGGTTTGGGATAAGTACACCATACAACATAAAAGAGCTTATGAAGCCTTGAACCGAAAAAAGCAAGATCTCAGAGATCGTAAAAAAAAAATAGGAGGTAATGTCGTTTTACTCGCTGTAGATTTTAGTCAAACATTACCAGTTATTCCACGAGGGAGACCAGCAGATGAACTCAATGCGTGTTTAAAATCCATGCTTCTCCCACGCTCGGTTATATGTCACGTGTTCTCAGGTAGGTACACCAAAAAATGTATACATTTAAGCATGTAATGGGCAAACAAAAAATGAGGTATACCCGAAGGCACTGCAGTAGTACTTAATGTAACTTTACTTCTTAAATGTTAATGTTTTACTGTTTAATAATTTTTACGCTTCTTATATGTTGTTCAAATTCTTTTATCAAAATACCAGTGACAGCGCAATGCACGATAACATGGAGTGAATACACCATACGCATCCGCCCACGGCCGCCCTGGTGTGCGCAGATAGGAGTTGATTCTACAATAAAATAAAATAAAGATAAAAAGAGTAATACAATCATCACCCATAAAGCGGATAGTAGACGTGACGTACTATATGTGTACCAGATTTCAAGTCAATAGGTGAAACGGTTTGCGAGCTACAGGTGATTTAAAATCCTGGACAGACACACAAATTGCCACGGTAGCAAATTACAGAAAAAGATTTTACTGTTTAATAATTTATATTTATATGAAATGTGCTTCTTATATATTACTTCATATTCTCATATGATAATGATGTTAATGTTTATATTGATTTCTATGTTATTGAAACTGCATGTATGTGTGTATATGTATGTATATATATATATATATATATATATATATATATATATATATATATATATATATATACTAGCAAAATACCTGCGCTTCGCAGCAGAGTAGTGTGTTAAAGAGGTTATGAAAAAAAAGGAAACATTTTAAAAATAACGTAACATGATTGTCAATGTAATTGTGTTGTCATTGTTATAAGTGTTGCTGTCTTTTATATGTGTATATATATATATATATATATATATATATTATATATATAATATACACACACACATAAACATTTATATACATATACATATATATACATATCTACATATACACATATCTACATATATATACACACATACATAAACACACACATAAGACTTATTGACTGAAACGGGCTTTCACGAAAAAAGTTAGGGCTTTGCTACAGGATACACCCTCCACAAGTTAAGCAAGTAAAAATAAAATATATATTTCTGTTTTATTTAAACCTTTCAAGTTCATATGCATAGCCCCATTTGGCTGTTTAATTTTTTTTTTCTTTCTTCAGTAATATTTAATCTCCTTAAAGAAAAAGAACATATCCATTTTACTTTTTTTGTATCTCTTTAGTAATATTTTACTGTAAAAGGATAACCAGTATTTAAACCTTTTATGTTACTTTATACATTTATTTTACACAATGTTGAAAAATTAATAAGAAAGCTACATATTTTGGCAGCTGCTGCTTTCATTTTCAATGAAATGAAAAAAGCTCTCCAAGAGAAAACGTCAATGAAGAAGAAACAGATTGCTAAAAATCAGAAACCCTCATTTATAAAAGTTTGCTGCAGATGACTTAACTGAAAATAAATGAATAGTTCCTATGTGTATAATACATATTTATCTATTTTACTTATGCCTTTATTCCACCAACTTACAACATCTGAGGTACAATTTGTTACATTACTTTTGTTTTTTGCAGCACAGGCAGGTGAAGTGACTTCCTCAGGGTCACACAGTGGTGTCAGTACCACGATTTGAACTGACAAGCTCCGGGTTTGCTGAAATATTACTGAAGAAAGAAAAAAAACGACAACGGGCAAATGGGGCTATGCATACAAATGTCCATCCGTCCATTATCCAACCTGCCATATCCTAAATACAGGAGCCAATAAGTAGATATGTATATATACAGTATATATATATATATATATATGTGTGTATGTATGTATATATGTATGTCTATATATATATATATATATATATATATATATGTAGATATGTAAATTTGTATATGTATATATATGTTTATGTGGATGTGTATATACGTATGTATATGTAGATATGTGTATATGTAGATATGTATATATATGTATATGTATATATATCTTTATGTGTGTGTGTGTGTGTATATTATATGTATATAAAGGACAGCAAAACTCATAACAATGACAACACAATTACATTGACAATCACGTTACGTTATTTTTAAAATGTTTCCTTTTTTTTTTTTCATAACCTCTTTAACACACTACTTCTCCGCTGCGAAGCGCAGGTATTTTGCTAGTATGTATATATGTGTATGTGTGTGTGTATGTATGTGTGTATATGTATGTATATATATATATATGTTGATATGTGTGTGTGTATATATATATATATATATATATATATATGTGGATGTGTATATGTATATATATGTGTGTATATATATATATATGTATATGTAGATATGTGTATATGTAGATATGTATATATATATATATCTGTATGTGTATATATATATATATATATGTGTGTGTGTGTGTGTATATATATATATATATATATATATATATATATATATATATATATATATGTATATATATGTATGTGTGTGTGTGTGTGTGTGTATGTATGTGTATATATATATATGTTGATATGTGGATGCGTATATGTATATATATATGTAGATATGTATATATATGTATATGTATATATGTTTATATGTGTGTGTGTGTATATTATATATATAAAAGACAGCAACACTCATAACAATGACAACACAATTACGTTGACAATCATTGTACGTTATTTTTAAAATGTTTCCTTTTCTTTTTCATAACCTCTTTAACACAGTACTTCTCCGCTGCGAAGCGTGGGTATTTTGCTATTTATCTATATATATAAAGGAGAGTTGGGATCCGAGAGACTGTGTTTGTGTGTTTGTGGAGGGATGGAGAGTTAAGGCGGGTGTTGGAGTCACGTGATCATCTCCCCTCCCATTCACCTCATTTCATTCACTTCATTTCGCTCCGAACTGAGCTCCGCAGCTGGCGCGGTCTTGCTGTTCTTGATTTGCTTTTCACATGGCCAAGTATACGTTGCATGCTCAAGAGTAAGCTCAGCGCACAACTTGGTCATATTACAACCGGAGGGGCGAACTGACAACATGGTATACAAAGAGATCCTTAACAAATAATTTTTGGTATAATTTCCCTCAGTTTATTATTTAAAATTTTAAAGCAGTACTTCGCCGCTGCGAAGCGCGGGTATTTTGCTATTATATATGTGAATGTATGTCTATATTTATATCTATCTATATATATGTATATGTGGATGTGTATATGTATATATATGTATATGTAGATATGTATATATATGTATATATGTTTATGTATATATATGGTTACATAACCTCTTTAACACACTACTTCTCTGCTGCAAAGCGCGGGTATTTTGCTATATGTATATATATATGTGTCTGTATGTGTATATATATATATATATTTATATATATATATATATATATATATATATATATATGTGTGTTTGTATGTATGTGTATGTATATATGTTGATATATGTATATATATGTGGATGTCTATATGTATATATATATATATATATATATATATATATATATATATATATATATATATATATATATATATATATATGTAGATATGTGTATATGTAGATATGTATATAAGTATATATGTTTATGTATATATGTTTACATAACCTCTTTAACACACTACTTCTCCGCTGCGAAGCGCGGTATTTTGCTAGTTTCTTATAAAACTCTACGGGGTAACCATCAGGGCCTGATGATTTCCCGCTTTGTAGTGACTTTATAGCGTCTAGTAATTCTGTTAGCGTTAGAGGTTTATCCAGTTCCTCAGCACTTAAAGCATCTATTTGTGGTATTTGTGAATTATCCAGAAATGCATTAGATTGTGTGTTGTCTTCTTTGGGCTCAGTGGAATATAAAGACCTATAGTAATCTCTAAATGTGTGCATTATTTTATTATGGTCGATGATTTCTTCTCCATTCTTGTTGGTGATTACTGGTATTGCATTGTGAACTTCTTGTTTATGAATTTGTTGAGCTAAAAGCTTATTAGCTTTTTCTCCGTGTTCATAGTAATGCTGTCTAGACTTATAAATAAGTTGTTCAGTTTCTTTAGTTGTTAAGATGTTAACTTCTGTATGTAGGGCTTGCCTTTTCCTGTGAAGAGCTTCACTTGGACGCCTGGCTTGTTCTTCATCTATTCTAGTAATTTCATTTCTTATCTCTGACACTTTCTTGGTTTCTAATTTATTTCTGTGGGAAAGATATGAAATAATCTGTCCTCTTAAGAAGGCCTTTAGAGTTTCCCAGAGTGTTCCTGCAGAAACCTCTGTGGACATGTTTGTCTCTAGGAAGAAGCTGATTTGTTTGGATATAAATTCTGTGCAGGTCTCGTCTGCCAATAAAAGAGGGTTAAGACGCCATCTACGAGGTGAGTGTGAGGGGCTTAATGATTTTAGCTCCAAGACTAGAGGGGCATGGTCAGAGATAACAATTGTGTCATATTTGCATGATTTAATTGTAGGCAGGAAATTATTATCTATAAAAAAATAATCAATTCTTGAGTAGCTATAATGCACTGGTGAGTAGAACGAATATGTTCTTGAGTTTGGGTTAAGAAACCTCCAGGGGTCTGACAAGTTGTGATCATTCAAAAACTGTGTAATTATCTTTGCAGTATTAGATGTCGTCCCCCCTGTCACAGGAGTCCTATCTAAGAGTGGATTTAAAACACAATTAAAATCCCCAGCCATTATAATTTTATGAGTGTTCACATTGGGAATGGATGCAAGTAGATTTTGCATGAATTCCTTATCATCAACATTGGGTGCATAAACATTTATCAAAATCATTTTACTGTTATATAAGTTGCCCATGACCATCACATATCTCCCTTCAGGGTCCGACACTACATTTGATGCTGCAAATGCAACTGTTCTATATATGAGATTTCCCACCCCTCTAGTTTTCTTTATAAAGCTAGAATGGAACATTTGGCCAGTCCAGTCTTTTTGTAATCTGAACTGATCCTTGGTTAGTAAGTGGGTCTCCTGTAGAAATACTATTTTAGCGTTTAAGCCTGTTAGGTGAGAGCATACTTTCTTTCTCTTTAATTCGTGATTCAGGGCTTTAACATTCCAGCTCACAAAGTTAACTGTCCCATCATGGAGACATTGATTCTGAGTTTTTAATGTCATTATAGTTTAATTGGTAATATGGCAGTTTTAATCTTAGTTTCAAGATTCCCGATGAGTTATTGCATTTTAGCCTATTGTTGCATTGATATTTATAATTATAAGAATTACAAGAATAGATTAGATATAACCTGCTCTCCTTCTCTCCCCCCTTTATCCCCCCACCCCCCCATTTTGCCTCCCCACATGAGGCTAGATCCCACTTCGCGATGTTCCAGTCCTCTGACATACGAAGACACAGAGCACGTCCAAAACAAAACAAACCCCACCCTGCAGCGGCGTTACAGAATTAAAACAGAGATATCTTTTGCATTTAAATTCTTAATACTATCTGCCGAAAATGTTCTCATTAACAATATTTAAGCTTGAAATAATCTTCAGCGCTTTTAAGTTAAGATATTAAGATTAAAAAAAAAAAAAAAAAAGAAAAGAAACAACCCTGGGAATGATTTTAAAAACTAGTCTAGAATAAACCTGGTAATTCCTACTGTAATAGTATAATGGTAATAGTATAAATAGTAGAAAAAGCAGTAAACCAAGGGTATGAAGTTAAACAGTCTACTTTAAGCCAGCCAGCCAGCCATTTTCCAACCCGCTGAATCCGAACACAGGGTCACGGGGGTCTGCTGGAGCCAATCCCAGCCAACACAGGGCACAAGGCAGGGAACCAATCCCGGGCAGGGTGCCAACCCACCGCAGGACACGTCTACTTTAAGGTATAGTAAAATAAAAAAAAATAAAAAAAAGGAAGAAGAAAAAAAAAAAAACGAATCCTACTTTAATTACTTCCACATTTTCACACTCACGTCTATAACTCTATAACTCTGATTAAAACATAAACATATAAAGTCCAGATAAAGAAAAAAAAAAAAAAAAAAAAGGGATGTATAATTATAATACCAGTCTCTTTAAACTTGGATCCAGAGAGCAGATCATAGGTCCTTCCCGTGCCTTGATAGAATATGGCTCCTTATTAACTTTCAAAAAAGTGTCGGAAACAGCTTCTTTAGTTCTTTTTCAGCTTCTTCTTTGCTGAAGAAAATATAATATCGATCTTGAACTTCCACTTTCAGTCTGGCAGGATACAAGAGGCTGTATTTGATATCGGCTTTCCGTAGCAACTTTTTAATGTCGATGTAGGATCTGCGTTTTGCAGCTGTTGATGGTGAGAAGTCGGGAAAAATACGTATAAGATTATTTTCAAATATAATCTCTTGCTTGTGTCTGAGAAGTGCCATCACATCAAGCTTACATCGTAGTTGCTCGAAGCAGACAATAAAAGACCTAGGTTTAAAGGCGCTTGGTATCTTTGTGCGATAAGCCGTGGCTATCTCAATGTCGAGTTTAAAGTCATCGCCAATTATTTTAGACAGTAATTCTACTGCAAATTTCACTGGGCTTGAGCTTTCTCGTTTCTCAGGTATACCCTCAATTCTTATATTATTTCTTCTGCACCCATCCTCCAGGGCTGCAAGTCTGTCTCCAAGTTTTTTGCATTCCGAGTTCGCAGCTGTGGCTTTTTCATCGGCGTTAGATGCCAGTTGTTCCCCTGTTTCCACTCGAGCCGTGAGTCCCTGCTTAACATCTTCCAGCTGATCTGAAACGTCATTAATATGGGCATCAAGCATTTTCAGTTTTGAATTAGTTTGTTCAATAGTTTGTTCAATGTGTTCCACTAATTTCTCCAACATGCCTTTAAAGTTCACATCAAAACGTTTAAATAGACACGTTTCCTTATCTTTGTTATCCTTCTTGAGCTAAATGGTCACCTTCTTAAGATCATTCGTGTTATCTTTCTTAAGCTCATTCTTAAGCTCATTCATGGCCGTAACCATGGTAGTGGCCAGTGTAGCGATCATCTCTTTCAGTTCGGACAGTTCGCTTCGGCTTTCGTGCTCCGCGAGTGGAAATGCAGCCCCCGTTACAGTAGGCGCTGCGGGCTCGCGATGAGTAGATGAGAGCACGTCCTGCAGAGCCCTTTCTAGTCTCGAATGATCCTCAGAAATCGCCGATCCATCGCGACCTGTATCACTTGCACCTTCGCTCCCATTTTCACTCTCGACTGGAGACGATACAATGGAGCGGGGTCCCAGGAATTCTGCGCATTCGTCTGCCTGTTCCAGGTCAGTCTCCGTGAGGCCATACTTTGCACTTGAACTCAGGCCGGAAGTCTGTCCAGACTTTGAAGCAGCTTTAAGTTTCTTTTCCGGTTCTTTCTGACTTTTCTTCTTGTTACTCATGCTTGTATATTGTAGTGGAAGTTCCTTGGTCGGGTTAAATACAGAATACCTCTAAATAATATGAAATACGTGGGAAAATAAAGCCGCTGCTAGCGGAGCTCTGCTTCAGACGTCCATCTCCTATAAACGGACGAAACCAACATGTATTTCTGTAGAACCTTTTCATACAAAGGGTGTATCTCAAAGTGCTTTACAAAACGGCAAAGAAGTAATTTCTTGCAAAAAAAAATAAAATAAAATTAGGTAAGAAGTATAATGCATATACAGTATACAAAAATAAATAATGCACACTTAAATAGGACAGATATAAGCGAAACAGAGTTCTTAAATACAAAATTTATTTTTTTAAGTCTCTAAATGACAGGCCGATGATAAGGTATCTTGGCCAGGGAGGATAGGAATAAAACAGAGATCCAGTTAAGCTGGAGGAAAAAGCTAAATCTGTAGGGGTTTCAAGCCAAAAGACCACCCAGCCCCTACTGGGCATTCTACTTAACATAAAAATAGTTCTTTATTGTGCAGTATTTTTTTAAGGGGTTGTCTTAGAATATTTTGCGTAGTGGGTCTTATGGCAGGTTGGGGTATCTGCTTTCGTTTAAACATCAGAGGTGTCTGCACAGGACTTTGTTCAGGTGCTGGTGGTGCAGAATACTACCACAAAAGAACCAGAAAAGAAAACAAAGAAAGGTAAAGATTAATAAAGATTGCAGATTCATTGAAGAATACGATAATTCTGTGCATGTCTAGTTTATTAGGGGAGAACTAAATTGTAGGCCAAATTAACAAAGTGGGTTTTTAGGAGTTTTTTTAAAGTGATCCACAGTGATAGCCTGATGTGTCTCTATTGGTAAATTATTCCAGATTTTTGGTGCATAACAGCAGAAGGCTGCCTTTCCAGTTCTTTTATTCTTGGCTCTTGAGATAATAATCAGAGCGCTATTAGAAGATCTAAGGTTCTTTTTCTTCTCCATTTGGCTGTTCCCATTAGGGGTTGCCACAGCAGATCATCTTTTTCCATATCTTCCTGTCCTCTACATTTTGCTCTGTTACATCCACAACCTTCATGTCTTTTCTCACCACATCCCTAAACCTTCTGTTATGTCTTCCTTTTTCCTCTTAGCTGACAGCTCCATCCTTAGCATTCTTTTTCCAATATATCCAGCATCTCTTCTCTGTACATGTCAAACCAATTCAATCTTGCCACTGTCTGACTCACCCTCTAATTTACTCATTTCTAATCCTGTCCATCCTTGTCACACCCAATGCAAATCTTAACATCTTTAACTCTGCCACCTATTTAAACTTATTCACCTTTGCCAGCTTTCCTCCCTGCATCCTCACCATTCAGCTGACCTCCCTCTCATTCACACACATGTATTCTGTCTTGTTTCTTCTGACCTTCATTCCTCTCCTCTCTTGAGAATATCTCCGCCTCTCCATGTTCTTCTCAACCTGCTCCCTACTCTCTCAACAGATCACAATGTCATCAGTAAAGATCATAGTCCACTGGGACTCCTGTCTATTCTTGTCTATCAACTTGTCCGTCAGTATTGCAAATAAGAAAGGGTTCATAGCTGATCCCTGATGTAATCCCACCTCCACCTTGAATGCATCTGTCACTCCTACAGCAGACCTCACCACTGTCACACTTTCCTCGTACATATCCTATACAACTCTTACATACTTCTCTGCCATTACCAATTTCTCCATACAATACCACTGCTTCTCTTGAGGCACCCTGTCATACGCTTTCTCCAGGTCCACAAAGACGCAATGCAAGTCTTTCTGACCTTCTCTATACTTCTCCATCAACACCCTCGGAGCAAACATTGCATCTGTGGTGCTCTTTCTTGGCATGAAACCATACTGCTACTCGCTAATCATCAACTCCCTTCTTAACCTAGCTTCCACTACTCTTTCCTGTAACTTCATGCTGTGGCTCATCAATTTTATCCCTCTGTAGTTACTACAGCTCTGCATATACCTTTTAAAATCAAATTCAAATCAAATCAAATAGTCTTTTATTGTCAATTCACTGTACCTGTATGTGCAGAACATACAGGAGAATCGAAATACTGTTTCTCTCTCAACTTCGTAGTACAAAAAAATATAAAAAGTATAAAGTATAACATATAAGATAAATAACATTAGAACTTGTAAAGTAGATCTGTGTACAATGTGCAAAAGCCAATTACAGTAAAAAAAAAAAAAATTTTATTCTTAAAAATTGGTACCAGTACACTTCTTCTCCACTCCTCAGGCATCCTCTCACTTACCAAGATTACATTAAGCAATCTGGTTAAAAACTCCACTGCCATTTCTCCTAAACACATCCATGCTTCCACAGGTATGTCATTTGGACCAACGGCCTTTCCATTCTTCACCCTCTTCATAGCTGTCCTTACATCCTTATTGCTAATCTGTCTAACCTTCACTCTCTGTCATTCTCTTCATTCATCAGCCTCTCAAAGTACTCTTTCCATCTGCTCAACACACTGTCCTCACTTGTGAGTATGTTTCCATCTTTATCCTTTATCACTCAAACCTGCTGCACATCTTTCTCATCTTTCTGTACAGGTCAATTTCTCCCTCCTTAGTGTCCAACCTCTCATACAGCTCATCATACACCTTTTCTTTAGCTTTTGCCACCTCTCTCTTCACCTTACACCTTATCTCCTTGTACTCCTGTCTACTTTCTGTATCTCTCTCACTATCCCACTTTTACTTCGACAACCTCTTTCTCTTTATACTCTCCTGTACTTCCCCATTCGACCACCATGTTTCCTTTTCCTCCTTCCTCTGTCCAGATGTCATGAAAAGACACCACCCAGTGCCTGTCTTACCTCCTCTGTCAACTCAACCTTGCAGTCTTCCTTTTTCATCTTCCACCATTTGATCCTTGGCTCTGCCCTTACTCTCCTCCTCTTCTTGATCTTCAACGTCATTCTACAGACCATCATCTTATGCTGCCTAACAATGCTTTTCCCAGTCCACCTCTTTGCAGTCTGCAATCTCCTTTAGATTGACCCTTCTGCATAGGATATAATCTACCTGTGTGCATCTTCCTCTGCTACTGTTCATCAACCAATGTTTCTGCCTCTTCTTAAAATAAGTATTCACCATAGCCATGCCCGTCCTTTTCGCAAAATCCATTGCCATTCTGACCTTCTGCATTCCTTTCCTTGACACCATACCCATACACCATAACCTCTTGATCTCTTCTGTTCCCTTCACCAACCTGTCCATTGAAATCCGCTCCAATCACCACTTTCTCTCCCTTGGGTACACTCTTCTCCACTTCATCCAACGCACTGCAGAAATCTTTTTTCTCATCCATCATGCACCCAACTTGCAGGGCATATGCACTAGCAACATTCATCATCACACCTTCAATTTCCAGCTTCAGAATCATTACTGTCTGACACTCTTTTCATCTCCAAAACACTCTTGACATACTGTTCCTTCAGGATAACTCTTACCCTATTTCTCCTCCTATCCACACCATAATAGAACAATTTGAACCCACCCTTGATCCACCTGGCCTTACTTCCCTTCCATTTAGTCTCTTGCATATGCAATATATCAACCTTCCTTCCCTCCATCACATCAGGTAACTCTCTCCCCTTACCAATCACACTGCCAACTTTCACTCTCTTTACCTTTATACATATATTGTCACTCTTGGGTCACAGAATTGCACAGAAACACAGGAGATTTTAGAGACAGGAACTTTATTTAAACACTTCAAACAAACATGTCTCTTTCAGAAGTAAAACAAGCTCTGTATGTAGTTAGAGGGGACAGTTCCATCTCTCAATTAAAAGAACAGACAAACATCATAGGGGTGCACAATGGAAGTGGGACCCCCAACAGGAGCAACGGATGTCTGTGGGAGGAGAGAGAAACAAAGAAATGAGCGAAAAGGACAGGTGCTGTACAGGCTTTTAAATATGCTAAGTACCGCGTGAGAAGCACAACAGCCACCAGAACAAAGAGGAGGCAAACTGTATTTGTTCCCATTGTATCAGTGTTGAAGGAAGGGGGTTTTGGAGGGGCGACCCCCTTCCTTCTTTACAATATATATTACAAGATCTAAGGTTACGACTTGGAATATGGGGGTATAGGCACTCCAAAATGTAGGAAGGAGCAAGTTTATTTAAATTGCTGTGCTTGCATTCTTATGAACATACAAACACCACACAGACAGTGACTGGAGTTGAGGTTCACACTCAGGCCACTGGATCAGTGAAGCAGCTGTGTGAACCAGTTTGCCAATTGCCATCTGCCAACAAAAAGTGCTGTGGAAAAAGAAGTGATCATAAATTTGTATTGCATCTGCAATACTATAGACTACCCCTCTTGATACAGCATATTTATCTATTCACTTGTGTTTTTTTCAGTTTTGCTCCTGAGGACATGTGTCGCTGCATGTTTTCATGTTTACCAAGATTTTGTTCAGATACTGCCTCATGCCTTTCACTGGTTTCCTTCTTGTATTGAGTGTTTCTAAGTGTAAAGTCAAAAATGTACTTCAGTGTGTGAATGATTTTTCTAAGAAATTTTAGTGCAATGGTCTATTGATGTTACTTTAGTGTCTCTTCATTTCAATTATGTTGTGGGTCAAAATCCTTACTTATTCTTATTAGGATTTAGAACACCTAAGACAAAACATGAAGGTGGCTTATACAGTAGAAATGTAGTTGGCCTTTTCTTTGAGATCACTAGGAAAACAAATTGGTGAAAAATTGTGATGCCTAATCTATTCCAGTCTATAAAACAAACTGTTCTCCCATAAATTGTTGGCCCAGTGCTGTATATCTTTTTCATATTATTTTTTAATTAACAGTATTATTGATAAAAGAAGTAGGTCATATAACTGGCATGGACATCCATGGTGGGCATACATTGTAATTAACAAGTTCCAAACAAGCATACATTAAATTCAATTAAATACAGTTTATTATTTTATAGGCTCAAGTTAACAAATACAGCAACCAAAGAGCAGATCTTAACATGTATACATACAGTATATAAGTAAACAAAACTAGTAATTAGGTGAACTTTGGTGGAAATGTAATTAAAGTATTGCTAACAGAAGATATGGCCAATTTACAAATGAGGAGAAGAAAACAAAAGAAAAAAAATACATTTAAGGGGAATAATAACTCTTTAACAAGCAGATTGGTCAGTCTAATGGCCTACTTCAACTGCTTGCTGTCTCCTTTCTGGGCAATATACTATGGAGAATACTGAATTTAGAGAATAAATTGATAAAACTAGTGATGTATCAGCAGATAAGTGTAGCTTTGTGATATCTCATTATGCAGGCAGGTGTAGTGACTCTTGCATGTATTTTAAATACACTTATGTAAAAGAAAGCCATAAATATTTATTTTTGGCATAACAGAAACAGCACAGTGGTTGTCACTACCTGTGTGTATTTTGCGTGTTCTTCTTTATCATATACCTGGGTGGCCAACTCCGATCCTGGAGAGCCACAGTGGCTACAGGTTTTCATTCTAACCATTTTCTTAATTAGTGACTAGTTTTTGCTGTTAGTTAACTTCATTTAAATTATTTGCTATTTAAGACTTGGATCATTTAAATCAGGGCTGAGCAATGTCAGTCCTAGAGAGGCACAGTGGCTTCAGGTTTTTGTTCCAACCTAATTGCTTCATGAGAAATCATTCATTGCCGATGAAGCACTTATTGCTCAAGTGACATTTTTCTGCTTCATTTTAGTTGTTTGGCTTGTTAAGATTTTGAACCCTTAATTGCTTTTTAGTCTTAAACTGCTGTATTCATTGTTTGAACTACTCCTTATCTATACTAAAAGGCAAAGCCCTCACTGATTCACTCACTGACTGACTGACTGACTGACTGACTGACTGACTCACTCATCACTAATTGTCCAACTTCCTGTGTAGGTGGAAGGCTGAAATTTGGCCGGCTCATTCCTTACAGCTTACTTACAAAAGTTAGGCAGGTTTCATTTCGAAATTCTACGCGTAATGGTCATAACTGGAACCTCTTTTTTGTCCATGTTCTGTAATGGAGGAGGTGGAGTCACGTATCGCATCATCACGCCTCCTACGTAATCACGTGAACTGAAAACAAGAGATTTACAGCACGACTCAAACGTGGGAACGAAGGTAAATGACGTTAATTGTTGAGTGTCTTTTAATACTGTGTAAGCATACATATTAGCACATGTGCAATTAAACATGTGCATTTACTGGGTGATTTCTCAGGCTTAAAAGCTCGCCTTTTATTAAAAAGGTAAATGCAAACTTTTTCATTCTGAAGGTCACAAACCACGTTAGATTTCAGCCGTTAAACGCGCAAAAATGTCGGTACACCAGATAAATAAGCGCAACATATTATCAGTTGTATTGTATGCTTACAATACATATAGAAATGTGTTAATCGTTAACTAATAGTATGGGATGGTGTTTTTCGATTTAAACGATTGCATGTCTTGGTGGGTTTGCGTAGCTTATTGTCAATATCTTTACACCTCTTTTTAAGACTTATTGACTGAAACGGGCTTTCATGAAAAAAGTTAGGGCTTTGCTACAGGATACACCCTCCACAAGTTAAGGAAGTAAAAATAAAGGTATATATTTCTGTTTTATTTAAACCTTTTAAGTTCATATGCATAGCCCCATTTGGCTGTTTTAGTTTTTCTTTTTTCTTTCTTCAGTAATATTTAATCTCCTTAAAGAAAAACAACATATGCATTTTACTGTTTTTTGTATCTCTTTAGTAATATTTTAGTGTAAAAGAATAACCAGTATTTAAACCTTTTATGTTACTTTATAAAGTTATTTTACACAATGTTGAAAAATTAATAAGAAAGCTACATATTTTGGCAGCTGCTGCTTTAATTTTCAATGAAATGAAAAAAGCTCTCCAAGAGAAAACCTCAATGAAGAAGAAACAGTTTGCACTATGTAAAAAGGAGAAACCCTCATTTATAAAGGTTTGCTGCAGATGACTTAACTGAAAATAAATGAATAGTTCCTATGTGTATAATACATATTTATCTATTTGACTTATGCCTTTATTCCAGCAACTAGCAACATCTGAGGTACAATTTGTTACATTACTTTTGTTTTTTGCAGCACATGCAGGAGAAGTGACTTCCTCAGGGTCAAACAGTGGTTTCAGTACCAAGATTTGAACTGACAAGCTCCGGGTTTGCTGAAATATTACTGAAGAAAGAAAAAAAACGAAAACGGGCACATGGGGCTATGTATACAAATGTCCATCCATCCATTATCCAACCCGCTATATCCTAAATACAGGAGCCAATCCCTGCCAACACAGGAGACAAGGCAGGAAACAGACCCCGGGCAAGGTGCCAGCCCACCGCAGGGCGCACACACCCACACACACCCACACACCACGAACAATTTAGAATCGCCAATGCACGTAACCTGCATGTCTTTGGACTGTGGGAGGAAACCGGAGTACCCGGAGGAAACCCAGACAGACATGGAGAGAACATTCAAACTCCACGCAGGTAAGCGAACTCGGTTCTCCTAACTGGCACCTTTCACTGCGCCACCATACCGCCCGCATACAAACTTGAAAGGTTTAAATAAAACAGAAATATATACCTTTATTTTTACTTCCTTAACTTGTGGAGGGTGTATCCTGTAGCAAAGCCCTAACTTTTTTCATGAAAGCCCCTTTCAGTCAATAAGCCTTAAAAACAGGTGTAAAGCTAAACTTGCAGCACCGCTATTCAATTACACTTGCCTAATGCCTCTCCTAAGGGGAGATACTGTGGGATCTGGGCATCCGTCAAAGCACCAATCACAGGCCCGATTAGAAAGCGGGAAGCTGTGATTTGTCGTCTCCCTCCCATGTAACAATCTCAGCCCGTGTTACAACGCACTATTTATGTATGTATATATGTATATATGTGTATGTGTGTGTGTATGTATGTGTGTATATGTATGTGTATATATATGTTAATATGTGTATATATATATATATATATATATATATATATATATGTGGATGTGTATATGTAGATATGTGTATATGTAGATATGTATATATATGTATATATGTATATGTATATATATGTTTACATAACCTCTTTAACACACTACTTCTCCGCTGCGAAGCGCGGGTATTTTGCTAGTTAGCAATAAAATGTAAATGACAAATGAACCAGCATTCTACATTTAGCTTGTTTCCATTTCCACCCATCCATCATTCACAATTTAGTTTAATTAACTACTCAAAAAGAAACTGAAGAGAAAGTGAAGAATTGAAAATTATCTGTTTTAGGCTTCAGATTTCTTGGATGATACATGTATCATTAGAAAGGAAACAAAATCTATGATTTAGGAATGAACTGACATAGTACAGGTAAAACATTAACAAGCTTTAAAATTAAATAAGATCTGTTATTGGTGAGGATTGGCTTTTAATTAAGCAACTGGATTGGAATAAAGACCTGCAGCCACTGTGGTTGTCCAGGATCAGAGTTGGCCACCCCTGGCATATACAGTATAGTATGCAGTCTGATGAAGGAATATAGGGAAGTTTACAGACACAAAAAACAGAACACCTGGCTGCTCACCATACATCATCAAACAGGTGCTTGGTCATTCAGTGCCATTTCTCAACTCCCAAGTTTAACTCCCCTAATATGAAGATATCAGTCCAAATATGAATTGCGGTCTGTTAGGGATGATTGAATTAAGAGAATTTTTAATGGAAGGCAGTTGACAGTTTTCTCCCCAACGTCATACTGTTACAAATGTATTTATTGCTTGGGAACCATGAAAGATTTGCTGAAAACAGTAGACTGACTTAGTGCGCTAGTGCATCTTGTTAGTAGTAGCCTTGGATAAAGGTGAAATTGTCCCCATCATGCTGGAGCCTGTTAAGTAATTACTTATATTGTAGGACCACAAGTACATATTATGGGCAGCAAGGTGGCGCAGTGGGTAGCACTGCTGCCTCACAGTTAGGAGACCCAGGTTCGCTTTATGGGTCCTCCCTGCATGGAGTTTGCATGTTCTCCCCGGAGTTTGCATGTTCTCCCCGTGCCTGCGTGGGTTTCCTCCCACAGTCCAAAGACATGCAGATTAGGTGCATTGGCGATCTGAAATTGTCCCTAGTGTGTGTGTGCACCTTGCGGTGGGCTGACGCCCTGCCCAGGGTTTGTTTCCTGCCTTGCTCCCTGTGCTGGCTGGGATTGGCTCCAGCAGACCCCCGTGACCCTGTAGTTAGGATATAGCAGGTTGGATGGATGGATGGAAGTACATATTATGCACCATTTTCTCTTTTACGTCAGGTAATACTTTCCTTTGCCTGAGGCAGTTCAAGATAAAGAGAAGCTGTACCTTTTGGCAATTCACCCATCTTTAGATACTGAGATAATAAAGGTAGCAGAGGAAATCATTTGAGCGGTGTAAGCAAACACAGATGCATAGATGCTATAAAAATAATAATGTCTTGCAAATCTAAAGAGCAAAACAAGTAGCACGTCCTTCTTTCAGAACATGAGAAGTCCTGCTTATAAGGTTAGTCAACTGGCAAAAGAAATTTAATTAAAGTGGTTAAAAGCATTATACATATTTACATTTTTTTCTTTTAGTGTAGAAAATGTTTTTCTATTAGTGATGTTAAAAATAAGTAGCATTGTTTTTTTTTTCTAAATTATCTTTGTTTCCATAGCCCCCCATGTCCAATGCAAGAAAAGAGGTCATCATGCAAGCATTTCGAAAACTGGATAAGACTGGAGATGGGCTCATAACAGTCGAAGATCTGAGAGGAGTTTATAATGCAAAGCATCACCCTAAATATCAAAATGGAGAGTGGACAGAAGATCAGGTTTTTAGATCTTTCCTTGATAATTTTGATTCTCCATATGACAAAGATGGACAGGTATGTGCATAAATAATGTTACTCAATTTTATTCAGTTTTGGTTTAGACATTCAGATTCATTCATGTTTATATACAATATTTAATAATGAATGATCACCTTTCAGATAATATTATAATATTACTGACTTTTCAGTTTCACCGTTTTTGGTTTTAAGTGATTAGTCAATACAGTGATCTTACATTACAAAACATGAAATAATTAATAAAAATGGGAAATTGAACTTTTAAGTTTATATGCAGAATTGATGGTTTAAATTAGATATAGGTGGAAAGTAAGTAAAATACCAAACTAATCAAAAAAGTATTTTGTTTAGCTAATTATCTAATCAAGCAGAGTTTTTTTTAGTTTGTCATTACATTTACAGTTAAAAATAAATTATGAAAAACTTTGTCTTTAAAATACTACCCAAATGTTTTGTGAGTGTTAGGATTAAAGTCATTAATGTAGACCCAGTTAAAGCATGAAATATTAAAACTCCCCTATGTACACGGCTTTATAAGCGAGGAGGCTCCCACTAAATTTTTCAGAATTGAGTACAGTTTTTTTAGCTTTATTACTGCTATTTTACCTTTGCCTGAGTCATTATATGTGTATATATATATATATATATATATATATATATATATATATATATATATATATATATATATATATATATATATATATTATGGAGAAAAAATTAAGTGAACCCTTTGCATATAACTGCATTTATGTATAAGAGAGAGGTTAGGAGCATGCACTGATACAGCATCCACCACATACAAACCACCTCAAGATCCCAGATTAAGACCCAAGTGCAGCCATGCAGTGGGTGACACCTCAGCACCACGCTAGTTCAGATGGAATGGAACAGTGTAAAGTTTTTTTATAGTGGCTGGAGTGCCAATTCTGCCACCAACCCCCAAGTTTTTCCCTGCAGGTTGGAAAGCCTACTTGCAGGGCAGGATGCAGATTAACCTCATACCTACGACGGAGCAATTATTTGTCTTAAAATATCACCTGACTTTCATCTAATTTACAATTATGTACAGACACAATAAAGGAACTATTTATACATTATTGTGTTGTTGTTTATTGTATTGGTCATTCAGACATTCACATATATAAAATATAGAAAAAATATGTGAACCTCTAGGCTAATGACTTCAAACAAAGCTAAATGGAATCTGTAGCTGGTAAACTTTGGACTTCAATCAATGAAACGAGATAGGAGGTGTGTTTTGGGGATACTTTGACCAATAAAAAGCCTCAAACATTTTGAGTTTGCTTTTCACCAGAAGCATCTGGTAATGTGACACATGCCTCACAAAAAAAGAGGTCTCAGAAGATTTACGATCAAGAATCCTAAAGGATCAAGTACTATGGCTGCTCTCCCTAAAAGTGGGTTGCAGCCAAGGTGACTTGAAAGCCACAATGCAAAATGCTCAGTGAAGTAAAAAGAACCCTAGAGTAACAGCTAAAGGGTTGAAGGAATCATTTGAACAGGTTCACGTCTTTTTTCATGAGTCCATACACAAACCATGGAACAGGCGTGGTATCTGTCAGTTTTGTATAGACTAAGGATTAGAAACACCAGCTGCAGCAGGACTGGAAAACATTGTGTAGTTTGATAAATCCCAGTTTCTGCTGATTCAGTCTGGTAAATTAAAAAGCATTAGATTGATGCATGTGTTAATTCTGCAGGAAAGGAACAATTATTACATATTTGGTAGACATTTTTACTCCATGGCACTAACATATTTCTTTATACTGTATATAGGCTAGAGGTGGAGACATAACAGAATAGGACGTGTTTTTGTGATACACATTAGGTTACTTGAACGTCATTTGAATGAAACAGGATATCTGACCATTACAATGGATCTGGAACATTATTTCATAGCAACAGTGTTCCCATCTGTAAGTTTTTTTTTGTTTTTCCCCCATCAGTATACATTAGTGTTCCATACCACAAGCATAGGGAAGGCCTCAAATCATTCCAGAAACATGAGTGAATGTAGTGAAGCAAATCACATCCAAATCCAACTGGAGTCTCTGCGTAATGAAATTGAAAGAGCTATTTGGAGTAGAGATTCACTAACCACTAAACATTACACAGCGGAGGTGCATCTCTAATAATAAGAAGTAGATCATTCCACAGTTTGGCATTTTAGTTTCAACGGCTGTGTCTCATGTCTGCATACCATACAGTTTCTCACACAGGGTGCAACATTTGAGGCATATTTCGTGTTTGATACTATTAATGTTTTTTAACTAACATCTTGATTTAACATATAATCGCTTCATTACACCTTGCTTATTTTCTCTAAAACATCTCCATCATTATTAAAGTGTAAATACAACACCAATGTCCAGCACCACAATGTACTGAAGAAACAAAGGTGGCACTTTCTTATTGCAGAATATTTCTCACAGTGCTACATTCGTAACAAGTCCACTTGTGCAGCTGAGTAGAGTTCATGCCAACATTAGCATACCAGAAGGATACCAGTTACTATGAGAATAATTTTTTTTATAGAGTAAATGGGGAAAAAATGCTTCATAAAAACGTCCATTATGGGCCAAGGGTATAAAGTGCATTTTTGTAAATAAAATAGACAAAGTCAAAGAATGTCAGCATTTAGATTTAAATAGAAATCTAAACAAACTACTCTCAGATTGCTAAAGTCTAGTGACCCATAAAATGTTTTTACTTTATTCACAGTCTTTTTCTTAAATTGATACGTTTTATCATTTATTCAAAGAAAAAATTGCAGAGGAGGTCATTTTAGTAAGCATGGCCTTCAAATGCTGTACATTCTAAAAAAGATATTTTGAAATAGGAAAAAGGGATGAAATTATACTTATTTTTTATAATACTGCTTATTATACCAAAACAAATTAGCACTAGCACCACTTGACCCTAAACTGGATAAACTGGTTAGAAAATGGATGGATGCAGTAAAGGATTTATTTGCACAATTAAAAAAATACAACAAATTATTTTGAAAATGCACACAAATCAAAGAAATATGTAGTCTTAGTGAATTGTGTGTTCTTCTAACCCATATTTCTCCATTTAGCTGAAGAAAAGAAGCTGAAAATTGACCTAGCAAATGCAAAGATATCTTCAGATACTAATGATTGGATATTTTACAGATTTTATCTCTTTATAGTTTTTTCCCAGAGACTCTCACTTTAACTTATTTATTTTTCCTATTATTATTAACTTATCTTTGCCTTCCAGAATTTGAGCTATGGTTTGTTTAATACTTCTAGGTCTGAAGACTACAAACAGAAAAATGTATTTCACACTGCACTTCATTTCTGAATCTCTACCTCTGATATTTGTAAAGCTCATATATTAGTACTAATATTTAATGGTCATATTACATACTTCACAGTATTCACTTTTCATAATTCCACAAAAAATATTTAGCTACTACTCCAAAAAACCTTCTAATAAAACTGTAAAATGTTCCAATAGTTGGCATGCAACTTACACTGTTCCACTTTTCTCTAAATTTGAGTACAGAACATTTCTTTTCTGGATTATGTTTTTATGAACCTGCAAGATAGCATGATTTGAGTTTACTAAATAATTATAAATTATATTGCAAGAATTATTACAGCCAACTGTGATGTTTATAGTGCTTTCATATTGCATATTTAGTGTAAATTTGTGTTTTCTAGTACAAATTGGCCTATGGCATTTGTACCCTTATAGATGTTCTCCAGGTTTCAGACCAGACTACTTTATGCACCCATGATAAGGGCTTTAAGAATTAACCAAATGAAAATGAGATGACACCATCAAAACACAACTGAATGAGAGTTGTTTGTCTTACCCCACTTGGACATTAGCTTTAAGCTCAATGTTGTATTGGGGAGCTACTCTATTTAATTGTTCATCTCTCCCTTTTATTTTTATTTTACATAAAAATAGCAATCCTAATCCCAATATGAAAGTACCACATAAGTTTCTTCTTGTCTGCAAGGAATGTTCAGCTATAAGCTTTCTTAGGACCAAAGACAAAACTGTATTCAGAGACCACAGTAATTTTCATGGTATACAGGGATGTTAAGGATAGAGCTGCCAGGGAAGAGGAAAAGAGGAAGGCCTAAAAGAAGGTTTATGGATGTGGTGAGAGAGGACATGCAGGTGATGGGTGTAACAGAGCAAGATGCAAAGGACAGGAAGATTATGGAAGAAGATGATCCTCTGTGGAAACCCCTAACGGGAGCAGCCTAAAGAAGAAGAAGATGACTGGTGGCCATTGAGACTTGTCACCCATATTATCCCCAGATTTCACTCCTTTTAATGATAAACTCATCTGTTAGGTTGTGGTCACGCTCCCTGAGCAGGACCCCAAATGACATGAAAGTATGCCAAAATAAATTAAACTGAGTAAGATGCATTTTGTCCTGGTTAGAATCTCTTCTGGGCTGTGTTTTCCGGAAGCACAGTAACACTAAGAGCATCTTAAACTAGGTCTTAGATTGAGCATTAATTTAATAATGTTTCTCAAAATCCGTCATAACTAAAGCAGCATGTTAAATTCTTCATGATCTACATGCTCCCTTACCCTGTCGTTAATCGCTCAATTCTTCTTAGGTGACTACGTCTTGCACCAACCATGGTGACATGGACTACTTTAAATTCACTTTACATTTGAGATGATATCATTCTCTTGATGAAATGGATTAATGCATTTGTAGAATTATATCTTATATATAAATTAAGGTAATTGTTGTACTTTAAACTGTTAAGAATACAAATTTATAAGTTAATATTTCTATGTTCTGTAAATGTTTTGAAGAATCTGGTTGCAGTTATCTTTACTTTGACAATCACATTTTCTGAATTACAATTGGCTGTGAAAAGAATGTAATGTAAAGAAGTTAGAACAGTGAAGGACATGAATTGCCAGAAAATTTGTCTATTGAATTCTTTGCCAGAGTTTCCGACAACCACCTCACAAACCCAACATTTCAACATTGTTCAACTGAATTAAATGGTTTGTAACTGATACCCATTCATACTTTCAGCCTTCATCCCAGTTACAAAGGTTGAACATACAGGTGATTTTGCAGTCACTAAGTACTTTTAACTGATATAGAAGCAAAGCAATGAGGAAGTATACCCGATGTCTTTGTTTCGAAAGTGTGTCAAAAGGCAAGAATCATGGAGTTTGGCAGTGGAGGACTACTGGGTGCAGGTATCCTTTTTGTGCATAGCACAATTGGCACGTTTAACTAACTCTAAGATGACGGCCAAAGAAAAACACATTATGGCACATCAGCAGACTCGCAGTGTAATTGATAATTTCCACAATACAGTACCTAGTATTACATTTGCACATACTTAAATCACATCCATGAACTTAGGCCCAGCTAAATCATTTAATTTTAGAATGTTAGCGGACAACACAGAATTGGCTAACATTATTATACACACTTTACAAATTGTCTACAAAGTGTACAGGTATGGTCGTAACACATCTGATCACAGTTGACCCCTTTCCCACTTCCATTGTGATCTCTTGCTTGCAGAGCTTTTACTTCTTTACACTTTAAATCTACTACTATATGCTAGTTAGTCTGAACAACATTGTTTCAGTTAGAATGTTGTCCCAGATTTTATCCTGACGTCCACTGTTTGGTGAGATTACACTTTGGTCATTAAGTCTGCTGGAGAATCAATTTCTACCGTTCTGATTATTTTTTTTAGTAAGAGCAGTCTATTCACTTTTTTCTAGACTTACTTTGACCTACAAAAAATGTCCACATATTTAAATTGAAATTTTAGAATCCTTGAGCCTTACTGTAGAGTTGGTGTTAGTCTTAGAAGCTCTTTCAACATTTTTCTTCTACACTTTAGACAACTGGATTTAAGGATTAATGACACTTACCAGCACAACCCAAGGGTAATTTTGATTCAATGAACACAGAAATGACAGTGCCTTTGAAAACTGAAGTAAATATTTTCTAGTTGTCTGAATAATATGATTATGCACATATCATTTTGCATGTGGGCACCCTAGTTATAAAAGGAAAGTGGAATAAAATAAATTTATAGTATACATTGCTTAGCAGTTTTAGGAAAAAACAACAACAAAATAAGACTTGGAGGCAGTTTAATGTTCTAAAAAACTGTGTTTATTAAACTGCTTAGTATAATAAATATTACGGTCTGTTTAAGTAGAATTTGAATATTCTGCTGATCAGGAATGCACGAGATAATCACTTTTGATTTCATTTTTCATATTATTAAGCATCATGACACCTTCATGTCGCCATTTTGTTCGCTTGCTTTGTGAATGATCAGTAGGATGCCATTTAGTTGCCAAGCACATGATCCATATGCCATTTGACCTGTGTTATCATGCTGCTCAGGATATAAAAAACAGCCTTGTGCAACAGCATGTATCCAGTCTTAATACCAATTAAATACTCTGCAAGAGATAAATGAACAAGTAATTGAAAAGTACAATTAAGAAAAATTCTGGTTTTGACTGTTGTTTTGTTTCTAGGTTGTGTTTTTATTTTGGATAAAAATCTCTTATATGTCAGACTTTTGCAACATTCCTGTAATTTCTACAAGCAGACTGGGTTTGAGAGTGAGCCATTAGAAAAGGTGAAAACCAAAAGTGGGTCAATACTGGGACATCAAAATGAATAGGTGTTAAGGCCAAGAGGAGAGACAAAAATTGTGGTCAAAAAGCAAAAGCAAAGAAATTATCAAAGATAATTTATTAAAAAGAGTTTGAAAGAACGATCTGAAAAGGGATTTGAAGCCACAACTCAAATGAGTGATTTCAAGGCGGACCTTTTATAGTGTCACATTGTGTCATGACCTTAAAGGGCACACCCCTAACAACAACAGAATTTGCAATAACAATGGGAGCTCTAAAGGGATGGCACGTGTGAAAACCAAAATGGAGGATAGAACAGTCCAAAAATCAGCTGCCTTACAAATGAAGGAGAATCATCACAAATGGATGTCAGACTTTGACCCAGCGACTCAAAAAAAACAAAAAACAAAACTTGTGTAAGATTACCATAAATGATACAAAAAATATATAAAAATCAGAAAAAGTTAATCCAATCCTAATAATCCCTGGATTTTCTGGTTTCCTCCTCCATACCAAAGGCTTGTTTTTGTTAAAGTAGTGATTCTAAATTGACCCAGTGAGTTGGGTGTGTGTGTGTGTTTTTTATGGGAGTGACCATCGATTAACTGTGATAGATGCTGTGATAGATTCCTGCTCCCCATGGACTCTCTAATGGGTAAAGCAGATATATAAAATGAATGGACATGTAATCCAAAATGAAATGCTTGTCAACTCAATTTTTTTTCTGTCATTTTAACTGTAACACCATTTTTTACAGCATGGATCAGTTTCTCAGTTCCCCTTTGTTATGTGATTTGTTTTTCCTCACAACAGGTCACTAAGGATGAATTTATGAACTACTATGCAGGAGTGAGCGCTTCCATAGATTCTGACGTCTACTTTGTTATCATGATGCAAAATGCCTGGAAATTAAATTAACCAACCTTATATAGTTTAGGGTAACTAACGGCTTTATTCAATATCTATACAGGGGATGGATTCTTTATGCATGTGTGTGTTTGTAAGATTTCTCTTTCCACAGAAAAATGCAGCATATGGGTGTTTGGCTTTTAGGAAATCAGATGGGAGTCTTTCACATTTCTTTTTTCTGCATCAAATAGGATTTTCTGTTATACTAACTTTCTTCAATCTACCCTTTTCTTTGAACAAAAGCATTTGGGAATTTATGGATATGCAGTATTGCTTCTGAAGGATTTTTTAAAAATTTCTTTAAAGTGCTAAAATCTTTAAAGTGATCATACCAACATCTCCAATAGTATTACTTCCTTTTTATTTTTATTAAGAATGAGTTTTAAGCAGGAGACTGAGTCTAAATTCCAGTTTGGTCATTCTTAATGTGGACTTTTTTATGTCCTCCCTTTGAAGTGAGGGTTTTATCCAGATGTTCCATTTTCTGTCACATCCCAAAGATGTATACCCTTGATTAATTGGTGACTCTAAATTAACATGATCTAAAGGAATACTCCACCCAAAAATTATATTTTTTTTATATGTTACTTACTCCATTTAGTTTGTCGTGGTGGCCAAGAAACATTTTAATCTCATGTTTTCATGGAGAAAAGACAAACGGTTTCTGATAGAACAGGACCCAATAGTGACCAAAACTGAATAACAGCAAACAATATCAAAACATCCATGAAAAAATTTCATATTTCTCAGTTCTAATAATCCACACATCAAGTCATCCAGTTGTATTCTCGCAACATGTAAAACTCATATAGTTTTTGCAAAAATATTGTTCAATAAATAACTCCAGAAAATGAAAGTAGTGCACAGATAGGAAGCCCCTTCACACTGGGTTGCTCTTTGTGTTTGGGGACTACTTTCATTTTCTAGAATTATTTATTGAACAATATTTTTACAAAAATTACATGTGTTTTGCACATTCTGAGCATATGATGATATGATGTTTGGATTGATAGAAATGAATAATGTGAAATTTTTTCATGGACGTTGTTGATATTTTTGCTGTTGACCAGAATATGTTGCCATTGTAGCCCATTCTATTAGAAACTTTCTTATGTTCTTTCTCCACAAAAACATGAGATTAAAATCTTTCTTAGCCACCAACACAAACTACATGGTGTAAGTAACATATAAAAATGTTTATTTTTGGGTGTAGTATTCCTTTAACACTAGAATCCCTGAAGCCTACAAAAAAACTTGTTATCCTGGCCCACCTTAAATTCCTTCCCACCTCTCCATCAGCGTCTTTTGTTTTGTAAATGTGTTGATCAGCACAAGCAGCAAGCAGACTGCTGTCCCATCCCCCCTATGGACGGAGCTCAACTTGGGCAAAAAGTTCTCCCAGGTCATGCCTTGTTTATCTTGGTGTGAGGTGCCTGGAGTTGTATAGGGTAATAATATTGTTATTTGGAACACATACATTTCATGTGTGTTCCGTGTCTACAACGTTCTATGAAAGTGTAGGATGACAGGAAATTCAACGTTTATTCGTAGGCTTCAGAGATTCTGGTGTTAAGTGGGTGTTAGTGTATGTGTTCCATGAAGTGGACAAGTGGCCCCATCCAGTTTTAGATTTCTTCTTCTACCTGACATTTCTGAGCATAGGCTTTGGCCCTTTATGTCCATTTAATGGCAAAAGAAAGCCCAAAAAATCCTCAACCGATGGATATTTTTAATTGCCAAAATATAAATGTTTTTTATTTACATGTTTATCTATCCTCATTTTCTAAATGATAAAATATTTCTGAGTTGTTGCATAAGTTAATCTTTTATTTTGACTTGTAGCAATGGTAAGTGGTGTCTCTTCTCCTTTTACTCCAAGGTTGTTTTTCATTCTTCTGTATTTGATTGCTAATAAATATATCAGCAGAATGGCATGACTGCCGCCATTCCTTTTACAATATTGTGTGAAAAGCAAATCTCATTTGGGGCACCCAAAGCAGTACAGTTCAGTATCTTGTAAAGAGGAGGCAGAAATGTGTGATTCTGTGCTATTACGCAACTTTCAGTTTGCTCACATTTTGCATCATCTATAAAGGAAATATTAACTAAACCCACAGCATCCACTGTAAGCAGAAAAGTGAGCAAGAAGCATATCCTTATCTTGTGAAATCAGTACCAAGACTTTTTGATAAAATGTATTATTTGCGGTTTACTTTAATTTTCACAAGCATGGCCCAGAAATGTGGAAGGCAGGTTTTCTTAAACTGAAACCTTTGCTGCTTCTGTTATGTTTCCACCAAGGTCCCTCTCCTGGCTGTGTTTCAATTTCTTGTTTAATGTCTGTTTTGTTCAATTTAGATTCTTTTGTTTATGTTAAAATTGTTATTTACTTAGTTTCTATTATCTGTTTATCTTTTGTTTTGTTCCATGTGTTTTATGGGTGGCTCCCCAAGAGGTGGGTCCACTTGCCCTTCACTGCCAAGCTCTGCCCTCAGCCCTATAAAGGCAAGGGTTTTCCACAGTTCTTGGGGGTTCTTTCAAATGTGCTAGGGAGTGGTGAGTTTACTTGTGTTAATTGCTGTGCTCGTGCGTTTGTGATGACTATGGATTTTTTGGCCTTCTGCTCTGTTTTTATTTTGACCATTCTCTTGATTACCGTATTGGAACTTTGTTTGCTTTGGATTGCCTTATTGTTTTGGACAAATCATTTTGCCTTTTGTGCTTTACTGAGCTTCATTGTGTTTGAGGAGCATTTTTGAAGAATAAACCTTTTTTATATAAAGAACCTATGTTTTGACAGTTATATCTAGACTATATCTAGTTTTGATGGTAAATCCCTCCCAGTAGGCATTTTTGGAAGTGTATGATTCTTTAAGTGCTTTCAACTACAATTTCAAAGAGGGCGTATTTAGTAAATGCTATGGGTTTTGTTTACAATAGTACCTAGTATCCATTTACTTCAGTATAAAACACAAGAGCAGGTTTGAGGAATAAGGAACATGGGTGTTTTGGACCTTACAAACAGAAGAAAAGCTCATTTGCCTGATGTCTTGTGTTTTATGTACTATGAGAAAATGGAAAATGGAAAAAAAGGGCAGATTGCAGGTCATCTTGCCGTACCTGTTAACCTTTCGTACAGTGCAGGTTCCGTCAGGCAGCATGTTATTGGCAGTCAGAAAAAGGGCAAGCAATACTGTGCTGGAAAGTTGGCATGCAGTCAGTAAAGTGAACATGGCCAGCAATTTGCTGTTGTGTAAACTGAAATAGTCTAACAATGATATCAACAAATACAGTCGGAAAGTTTGATATACCCAACTACTAGAAGGGGCATAATGTGACATCGGTTTTACCCAACCCAGGTATCCACAGAGCTGCCCTTTCTTTAATTTCCCATTGCTCTTTATGTATGTCACTTAAAAACTTGGCTTCCTTCATTCGCTTGGCTCAGCTTTTTTCTTTAGGTGACGTTAAATCCCTTCCTGTTGTTACTTCTGGTTATGCTGAATAATGCTTTTATTCCAGAATAAAAGTGATTGTAAGAAGTCTTAGTGCCACCAAGTCATAGTGTTTCTTGGTAGCTCCAGGGAGAAAACTGACCCGTGCATTGGATTAAAAAGGATCAGGCTTCCAAGGTGGCTTTCGGGGTGCCACATTTAAAAATCTAAATCAGTCCTTTTCTTTATTTTCTGGACTCTTATGTTATCTAATACCACACTACAGGCTGGTCCTCATCTTCAAAAGGGCAACATATGACTTTTATAACTGGAGGTGGTTTTCTTATCTACCAGCTGTTTTTCTCTTCTGTCTCTCAATCTCAATCTCTAAGGTACATCTACCATTTGTTAGGTGGCCTCTTTCTCAGTGATTTCAGAGAACATTACCAGATTCCCTTCAGACTGCGCTTCATTCGTGTCCCCAACTATTGCCCTTCTAATCCATATTGTATATAAATAGTGTGATTTAAGGAGCTATATTGCGCCTGACCCGGCACAGACTCACACTGAGGCACGTGTAAAACACAACGACTTTATTTTTCTTCACCTGTGGGGCACGTCTTCCCCATGAACCCCACAGGCACAACACAGTCCAAATAAGCACAAGTGTCACAACACTTCCTCGTGGCACAACCACTCCTCCCATCTAGCTTCGTCCTCCTCCTCACAACTCTGGCTCCTGAGTGGTGGTTGCTGGCCCATTTTATAGCCCACTTCCGGGCGGGGCTGCAGAATCGTCCACGCCGGCTCAGGGACCCATGCAGCACCCCCTGGCGGCCACTCCAGATCCCAACAGGGCTGTGGAGAATTCCATCTCCTGAGGCACCATCTTCAGCCAGGGAGGCTGCCACCGAGCTTCAAGGGGGAGGTACTGAGAAGCCCATGGTTGCTCCCCCAGAACATACGTAGAAGGGGCGTTCCAGCCAGGCATGGAACCCGGCCACCCACCACAATAGTTTTTGCAGTACATTTTCTTTTCAAACAAGACTCCTCTGTGTCTGTCTTGTGCCATCATATTGTTCTTGTCAAAATCAGTCATTGTGAACTTACAGCCTTACCACCTGAACTTCAGGAATAGGCATTCCTCCTGAAGCTAACTGGTCTGGGCCTGGTCAGTACGTAAATGTTAGACCTTCAAGGAAATGCTAGTGTGGTATTCAGGGAGCACTGTATAAATTGGCACCCCCCATTTTGGACGAGATCTAAAACTGAGGTCCTGACTCTTTGTGGTCATAAAAGATCCCTGAACATCTTTAGAAAAATGTAGGGTATTCCCCGATGTCCTGGCTAAATAACCCACCTTGGCCTGGTCATTCTGGCCCCCTCATCATCCCCTATCCCTTTTTGGCTAAGTATCTCTCCAGCCTTCACCACCTAATAGCTAATGTGTGGTGAGCATATTGGCTCAAGAATGGCTGCCATTGCATCACCTAGGTGGGGGTTCAAGTGGTTCCCCACTCTATGTGAAGTACTTTGTGTAGGGTAGAAAAACACACTATAAATGTAATTAATAATTATGATTATAAGTATTGTGGATGATTACTGTTGCCTGTTATTTATTGTTAACAAGTAAGTGAATAGTGTCCACAAATGTATTTACCGGGATGGTTGCATGTGATAGTTCAGTTTCATGCCTCAACTCGTAAATTTTAATTTCGAACAACTCCAGTTGTCAGTTTTTTGCTACATTAATTAAAGACCCGTCAACAATACATGAACAGATATTCTTTGTTAAGATTTCCATGTTTAACTTTTTGTGGAACACCTACTGTGTTTGGTCTCAAGTGAAATTTGCTTTTCTGCTTCCATTAAATCAAAATCACTCCTTCCACCTTCAAATAAGAAACTTGTTTACGTTCTGAAAACTGTTTAATTCTTTTTCTCTCTCTTTCTTTTTGCTTCATCTAGGTTACAAAAGATGAATTTTATAACTATTATGCTGGAGTCAGCGCCTCTATTGACAGTGACGTCTATTTCATTTTAATGATGAAGAATGCATGGAGATTGTGATTTAGTTTAGTTTTTTTAAACTGATGCTGGGACCTTGACGAAGAGAAATATTTTTGAACTTCTGACTCTAAAATCAGGTTGTTGTTTTTTTTTGAAGAATGTATATTTCTGGAAGGAAAAATCTGGTGAACACTGAGCCAAGATTAACTTTTGTAAAAAGAATATTTTTTAGCAAGAAAATCTCCTGCTGCCTTGTCATGCCATTAATTGGTTTGTCATGTTACAGCTTCTTTTCTGTCTTTTAACTTTTTTGAGTTTTCTTTTAAATTAACTTTTTTGTTTGCACCACATCGTATTTATAAAGTGTTTTGTTGAAGTTCACAATCATATAGTAATAAGAATAATTCTGTTCATCATGTCCTTTCTGCAGTTGTGTGTTACGCCAAGATAAAGAAAATGTGTAAAGAAGTTTGTTAAAGTTACTAAAATATAATATTTTTGTAAATTCAAAATACACAGAGTCATTGATTGTAAGAATGAAAGGGTTGTTTTGTAGTCATGATATAAATTTTAAAACAGAATTAAGAGTTAATCTAGACAACCTTTTTTAGTATATAGCTTGCCTTGAAATTCTTAATAAATATTCTAGATGTCCGTCCTTAGCACAGGATGTGATCATCTAGTCAAGACTGCTAATGACACTCAAAAAGTATAGTGGCAAACAATTTGTTATAGAGCCTTATGGAGAGGAGAAGAAAGAGGTGTGTGTATCTTACTGTCAGCCCCATGAGCCATCATGTTTAAAGTCTGAGCTGAAGTGTGACTGAGTACCCTAAGTGGGTATGCTGTTGACTTGTGAGTTCCTTTATGGTGCATTGCCCAAATGCACTACCCAGATGATGGCAGCAGTGGTGCAATATATAGAATAGAGCAGTGAAGCTGCAGGCAGTTCTTGATATATCACTTTTTAAAATGAAAAATAAACTGTTGCAAATAACATAAATTAACTGTGTGATCCAAGGAGTAAAGTGGCTAAAAGAACAGGTGATTGCAGTTTGTTCCTTAAATAATGCCTGAATTGCAAACTGTGGGTCTGCTCTGTAAGAATACTACGAGCTACTGTATGCTTTATGGATGATCAGATATATCCAAAATGTAAATTAAATGAGTAGCCTTAAATAGGAGCTTCATCATCATATCAGTTTACTATGCCTTAATCTATCTATATATATGTAAAAGTCAATGTACTGTATGTGTGTGTGTATGTATGTACTGTATGTTTCAGAATCACTTCCGAACAGCTGGAGCAATTTTCTTGAAACTTGGTACACATGTTTCTCATTGGTCAACTAAAAATACTGTAAGGTGAAATCAACCATAACCCACCCACTTCTGGGTAGGGTGGGGGTGATCTTGCAGTCATGTATGCATGTTATCATCCAGTTGACACTCGGAACGACCACCAGAGGGAGAACTGGAGGTGACTGCCAGCATTCTTTATGTTTGAGTGCCACCGCACCCCTGTTGCTTTTGAAATTAAATAGAGTTGGCCGCCGGGTTGGCATCCCAACTATTTTTGGGAGTCATTCTGTCTTTGTGACTCGAGCCGCCATATATATATTCTTATATATAAAGCAGACTGTAACAATCTTGCAGTCTTGTACGTATGTTATCATCCAGTTGACACTCAGAACATTTCTGGTGTGCTCCGTAAAAGCAACCGACATTTTTATCATGAAAAATCCATAGTATTATTGTTTGTTATTTAATGTTTGTTTTTGTTAATTATATTTTCACCTTGCATTATTCTTATTGTAACAATGTTGTAGTGGTAATACCATTAAATCAACCTAAGAATAATATTAATCTAACGGACGTTTTTTTTATGTCATCAAAAATTCTGCATGTAAAAACTTATTACTACACCATAAAACAAAAAATAATCTGTCAAAAAACCTTAAGGTGGCACGGTGGCGCAGTGGGTAGCGCTGCTGCCTCGCAGTTGGGGGACCTGGGGACCTGGGTTCACTTCCCGGGTCCTCCCTGCGTGGAGTTTGCATGTTCTCCCCGTGTCTGCGTGGGTTTCCTCCCACAGTCCAAAGACATGCAGGTTAGGTGGATTGGTGATTCTAAATTGGCCCTAGTGTGTGCTTGGTGTGTTTGTGTGTGTCCTGCGGTGGGTTGGCACCCTGCCCGGGATTGGTTCCTGACTTGTGCCCTGTGTTGGCTGGGATTGGCTCCAGCAGACCCCCGTGACCCTGTGTTCGGATTCAGCGGGTTGGAAAATGGATGGATGGAAAAAACCTTAAAAAAGGCTTCGCTTTTCCAATTGTTTTATACTACTTTGAATGTATTCCGCAATTATATTTTGATTAAAATACACTATTATATATTAATAATAATAATAATAATAATTCATTACATTTATATAGCGCTTTAATCAATACTAGATAACTTAGCAATTTTATTTTTATCTACCATAAACATCCTATATTTATTTTGTTCATTAGCGGCTCTCTTTGCAATTTTTGTTTATTCATTAATGAACTAAATGTCATTTGTTTCACAACATCATGTTTTTTCGTAAAAAAGAAATAAGGATTTTTTTTAATACGTTCATAATCAAAAAACTAATTTCCATCCATCCATTTTCCAGCCCGCTGAATCCGAACACAGGGTCACAGGGGTCTGCTGGAGCCAATCCCAGCCAACACAAGGCAGGAACCAGTCCCAGGCAGGGTGCCAATCCACCGCAGGACACACGCAAACACACCCACACACCAAGCACACACTAGGGCCAATTTAGAATCGTCAGTCCACCTAACCTGCATGTCTTTGGACTGTGGGAGGAAACCCACGCAGACACTGGGAGAACATACAAACTCCACGCAGGGAGGACCCGGGAAGTGAACCCAGGTCCCCAGATCTCCCAACTGCGAGGCAGCAGCGCTACCCACTGCGCCACCGTGCCGCCCAACTAATTTAATTAACTTATCAAAATCAAAGGTAAAGTTATAAACCAAATATAGCTATGATATTTAACTTATAATATTTATTTATATAGGTAAAATATTTAACATTTAATTAACTGTAAAAGAATTTCAATTGGAAGAGGCCAATTGAAGATTCAGTCTTGTATGTCTATTATCATTCACTTGACGCTCGGAACGTTTGGACAATCATTGAAAATTGCTGGAGTCAATTTGGACACAGCCTGTTTCTCACATGAACAACTTTATGTGGCATGTTCAAGGGTAGGAAGTCCTAAGAACCTTTATATATTGGCTGAAGATGGAAAAACTAAAAACATTGTATATAACAAGGCACTTAAGTAAACAATACAAGCACATTGTTTGTTAATTTATTTTTGCCAACTAAATACTGGAACCCCGGCTGTTTTGTCTCCCTCCACATACACGTACTGCCTGGCTACACCTCACTAAGAGGAAACCTGATTGCCACTTTATTCCCCCATTTCCAGCAAGATCTATCCAAGGCTCACTAGCAACCTCGCTCATAGGCCAATAGACACATAATACGGTTCTTCTCACAGTGCTAGATGTTCAGCCCCCTCTGTAGTCCATGGTTTGTTAGAGACTGTGTCCCTTGTAAGCTTCTTACACAGGGAGGTGAAGTTGGCAAGTTGTTATGGCCCCTTTTGGAAATTAAAGAGTACTGACATATGCATATTACATCGAGAAGCTGTGATTGGGGGCTACAAATGCCAATACTGAACTGTGCATAATGCCAATATAGTACCCTTTTAAAAATTTGGTAGTTTGGTACTTTTTTAGTTATGATATACTGCGCAATACTACTACGCTTTAACAGTAACAGAAGTCATTGTAAATCATAATAATCAGTAATTGTTATTATTCTGTTACATTTTCAAACTTGCTTAAGCTAATTCAGGCTAGTGAAGGGTTGGAGCCTGCATCCCAGTAAAACAGAAACCATCCCTGCATGGTGTACCAGTCCATTACAGGGCCCTCTCATACACACATCTACAGTCACAGACCTTTGGGCCAGTTTAGAGTTGCAAGTCTTTTGGGATATAAAAGCAAAACCATAGTATTGGAAGGAAACCCCACATTGATAATGAGTTGTTTGAATCTATGATAGTAGATATGTGAGCAAGAAGCATTAAATACTGTACCACTCACCTGCCCTGTTATTTGTAACAAAAATACACAGAAGATCATAAAGAGTTAGGGCACCAGATGGCAAATCTCATACAACTGTTGGCAAAATAGCAACCATGATACTGTCTTTCCAGACACTAGTCCAAGACTGAACTGAAACAAGATGGAAGTGGAGGTTGTTATAAAGCATGGAGGCAGGAAGAGGCCTCAGTTGACATCAGAGGTGTTTGGGTCCTCAGTCTTCTGGCTTGTAGATGGAGGAAGAGGAGAGGAATTAAAAGACAGTGCCAGTCCTTTACTCTGTGTAGAATTATCCTTTGATGAGCCCTGACGTTGTCTCCCAAGCACACGTGTGTGGCATATTTTATTATTAATTTGTGTTATCCAAGGCAACCTACAAGATCAGCCCTGATTTCCATGCTACACAAAAAACTCTACACACAATGCAGTGTTATGTTAAGAGTCAATACTGGGTTCCCAAGCCACAATAAAAAATAGTGCCACATTTGTTTGTCACCCCCATTAATATACTGTAAAATACAAGAATGTTTTCATAAAATGTCGCTAGCAAAACAAACTTAAAGCAAAAAGGCAAAACAATCCATGAACAGAGCTGGTCCTGTAAACACAGCAGAGGTAATGACATACATACACCAAAAACAGATGATGAGAACAAATTCCAGACATGAATTTCTGCTGTGTCTGTGGAATCCGCATTTACAAATCCAGAAAATACGTGCATTACCCAGCCAGTCTTCTCTCGCCATCCATGGCAAGACAGGTGGCTTGAAATGTCTGAAACTGTTTGGATGCCAATGCATATCTGAACTCTTTCATTCCATTGTTACATATAGATTCTGCATTTAATCTGTATATGTTCATCATGGTGTAGACGAATGGCATGTTGCAAAGATATTGTTTAACACTAATAATCGGCTGTTTTTTGTTAACATTTCAAAATAGTCTGCCTTGATCCATCTGTACTGTATAAAGCAGAGTTCTTAAATTTTCTATTCTGAAGACCCAAATAAGAACCTCAGTAACATACTGAGACACAAGAAGAAGATTTTTACCATAATAAGAGAAATTACAATGGCCATATAATACAAAAATAATACAAAAAACAAAGTTTATTTTCATTCAGCCATATTTCTTACATTAATATTACTGAAAGAGAAAATTCTAAAACAAACATTAATAAAACAATAATTATCATTCAAAACAGGGAATGGATTAAATGCTTAGTGATAAGCTTTAGTAAACATGAAAGAAATAGTTTATAGTGGGTACATCATGAGAATATGATGATTCTTGAAAGGACAGCATAAATGGTCACTTAAAGTAGTCAGAAAATGTTTAATAGACGCAATTAATTGTCCCTGTCAGGAAAAGTGCCTGTGTGTCTGTCCAGTTGCTTTATCTCTGTCATTCCAAAAGATGGCACATCACAAACCTTTTTAGTAATAAAATGTATTGCATTTGTCATTCCAACAGATGCTGTACCACAAATATTTAACAGTGCTTTTACAAATCCCATACCAAATGGCATATAACAGAGACATGTGCATTTCAGAATCCCCTGCAAATATCTACATTGATTACTTAGATTCCAAACCATCTTAGATGGGTCACAGCTATTCTTAAATAACTTTATTTAAAAAAAAACGTTTTCAACTGAGCTCCATGATTAATCATACATTCTTCTACATAAGTTGTTCAGGATATCCCTATTTCATTTAAAAACTCAATAAGTGGAATACAAAAGTTGAGTCATACAGCTAAACTATTTGCAAAAAATTGTTAGGCGCTATTTGTGTTTTATAATGGTGAGAATTAATGAAATAGAGAAACAACTAAAGGACTTCTTCTGGTTGTGCAGGAATAGTTGGTATTCGCAGTAGAGTGTCCATTAAAACACTTGGAAGGTAGATTTCAAATCCAAACCTTTAATTTGCAGATATAACTGTACATATGACAGTGTGGGTGTGTGGTGTTGCTTTGCTTGACGCACACAGACAGTGAAAACAACCATGCTTTCTCTTTCTTCCTGCTACCCACAGTACTTCACTCAGCGGAAGGCAGCACCTAAGTCCGTCCTCCTGCTGGCTGAACCCCACCTCTCAGACAATTAAAATCCTAATAAAGAATTTGGCCAACAGTCCAGTCTAAAATGTTTGATGCTACTGACTGACCTCATACTGAACGCCAGACGCTTTCCCTTCTTTCTCACCCTTTTAATATTTTCAGGAGTTCCTACAGTTCTCTGTGGTCCAGCAAACATGTCCTTTTCATTACCTGTAGATGGAAATTTCCCAAATCACTTTAAAATGTGATTTGACTAGGAAACGAGGAGGAATGCTGAGGCACATTAAATCTAACAGAAAATTTTCTTTGCATCTCAAGTTACAGATTTCAATTTAATGTATACCATAGTGGTGGAAACGTGATAAGGCACGGACTGTTTGTCTATGGCCATGTGAAATTTTGCATACAGTACTGCCATGGCACTAAGTACTATATACCTTCACACTATTGACTCACCCTTTACAACATCCTGAACATTTTAACATCTTTAGGCCACTCCTATTATTTTCATTTCGAAATTTCATACTAGTGCTGTGGTCAGTTAAACTCACAGGGTTGTCTGCGTTATTCCCACCTTTCTCCAACGGTTGCCAGATTTGACAGGCACTTTACAGCCCTATCAAAGTGAAAATGCCACCCAATCCTAAGAAATCTTGCCCATTATTGGTTAGTCCATTTCAAACAAGCCAATTGCTACCCAAATACTTTCTCTCACAAACTACAAACATCCTTGAACATCACTTGTCTGACTGGCCAATTATTATTCTATTTGCATGAGTGGGAGGGGCTTGATAGCTACATTTTGAGAATATTTTGCCTGAATGGTTGAGGTCCTCCAGAGATTACCCATTTCTTAAAATAAATACAATGAACGGTTGAAAAAAAATATGACAAAATGCAGAGTCCATTTACCTATGTGTTATAGATTTTTTTCTTTGTAACAGAAAGTTAGCGAAGGACTGTGTCAGCATACATCTGCAAAGGAAAGAAACTTTGTTTCCATGCTGAAAATGACACAACGTTTCAACTGTGTAACCTTAATCATGTGTTTCACCAAAACATCTCCTACCTTCTTTCCTATTTACCATGGAAATAAACCTTAATTTTTTTCTTAACAGATATCTATAACACTGCTAAACCCAAACAACACATTTGCAATCATCATGGTGAAGTACAACACATTTTTTGCTCACACAGTAATACACATTTTGTTGCTTTTAAAAAAATGTCGCCAAATGTACTTGGTAGTTTAATGTTTTATTATAAATGTGGCATTCGAAAAAATAACAGCATTACTTATCAAGTGTGTTGCAGGGTTTAGCCTTCGTATTGTCTCAAAGAACAGAGGAGATCAGTTAGTTCAAATTTTTTAAATTGTTTTAGATCCTGTACCTTCCTATGCATTTTTTTTTCTGTTTTTATATTTTCCCAACATGTATACAAAACATGGTCCGTCAGTAGTATAGTCACCACGAAAATATTGTGCTGCACTCATCCCACCCCTGCATTCCTGTTTTGGACACCCTAATTTGTGTTTGTATTTTTAACCTCCTTAGCGTTATACCCAAGCTTCACTCGGGCTGTAAAAGTGCCAACAGTGTTAGTGCCGAGCGTTATCCAGGCAACAGTGTCAGTGCGTCTTCTCCTAGCCTCATAATCACGTCTCATAAGAAACGCCTCTCAGCAGTGATGATGAAGTGAATCTGTCTTCAATGAAATTGAAACAGTCAGTGAATGCGAAAGTGATTCTGGGAGTCCGAAAGTGACACTCGCGTGACAAACATGTGTGCAGTGTGCTGTTCATATTGTTAATATTATTATTATTATTACTAGGGGGCTCTGCTCACTTTGCTTGCCAACCCCTGTGCGGGCACTGCGTGCTAGCCACTCTGTGGATCTGCTGCTTACGTATGGGGAAGCGTCAATTGTGGATATTCTACAGGATATTGTAAGCTGATGTTTTCATCTTCCGCACAATCACCTCCAACTGTTTCAGCATAGTCTATTGATACGCATTTAACCAATTGGCCGTGTGACCGATCGACAATTTTCACGTAAATTCATTTGACTTCGCTGTCTATCGGTGCTAGGATTGCCTGTGTACTCATTTCTTCTGTTAATAACCCTTCGGGATGAAATTCTTCAATAAGATTTGGACATAATACATCTTATTTTATTGGGAACTTAAAGTGAGGAAAACGTAAAAATGTATAAGAGCTGAGAGCGCAGGAACTGTGTCTGACAAAAGCATTCACACGAATGAGAGGTGAGAGGACCGTGGGTGTGGGCTGTTAACCGGAAATGATTGAGAGGAGGGCGGGACTTGAAAAAATCTCTTGGCAATAGTCTCGTCTCGTCTCAAGATTTTCTTTTATAATAGATTTGTATCATTATTGTACTTTGTATACTTCTGACTTTTTACTTTTACTGTTTTGCACGTTTAAAAAAAAAAAAACTTTCAATGTGGCTGGTGCAGGGATCCCCCAAGATGCTAGGTGCCTTAGGTGGTTGCCTAATTCGCCTAAGCCACAGGCTGGCTATGTTTTGGTGTGAGGACAGGTCACTTTAGGCATTCAGTATCCTATACAGTAAAACCTTGGATTGTGAGTAACTTAGTCTGCCAGTGTTTTGCAGGACGAGGTAAAATGTTTAATACATTTTAACTTGATAAATGAGCAAGGTCTTGCAATACGAGTAGTACGTATATGCTCTGTCTGCCGAGCATCACGTAATCATAACTGAGCCAATGGTTCTTCTCTCTCTCTCTCTCTCTCTCTCTCTCTCTCTCTCTCTCTCTCTCTCTCTCGCTGCAGGATTGTGGGTAATCGTCTCTCATTCTCGGTCTCAGTTGGCATTCCTCACTCATATAGTCAAAATCCGTACGAGCGTATAATATTTATTATAGCATTGTGACCATGTATGTGTGCTGTGACGTGCGAGTCCCTGTCCTGTACCCCAAAACACGAGGCTGAGTCTCAGTACTTTAGCAAAACCAGCTTTTAATCAGCTTGAAACAGGAACAGCATGATTATTTATTGTAGTGGGATCTGCCACTCTCCTATACACAGGCACAGCAATCAGGCAGAGTCGGGGGGACCAGGTTAATGGCCAAGTAATACTGTGCCCTTGCATTTATAATGTTCCTTAAATCACCCATCAACGGTAGGCGCTTATAGCACAATCGTAATCTTTTTGGATTCACTTTTGCGGCGAACTGCTACAGCGCTGGGAGCCTTGCGGTTGCTTCAGGACACTCTTCCACATGTCGTCCCATTGGGGTGAATCCCAGAAGAGTTTAGAAACCTTACAGTATGTAAAGCATTTTTTTTATTTTGTGTCCAAGTGTAGTGACTCTTCAGGCAAAAGCAACTGTCATTGGAGAGGTTCCTTGTTAAAGTCGCAAAGAAAGAAAAAGATTCCAGTGAGCCGACAGATAGCAAGGATTCCGTTAGTTAGAGTGAAAGTCGTCCTACACAATAACCATCCTCATTTTCCTCACAACAGCCACGATTCTTTTCAAAGGTAAAGTGCAGGTTAATTTGTTTTATGTATGTTTACTTTAGATTTTGTATTACAGTAATCCCTCCTCCATCGCGGGGGTTGCGTTCCAGAGCCACCCGCGAAATAAGAAAATCCGCGAAGTAGAAACCATATGTTTATATGGTTATTTTTATATTGTCATGCTTGGGTCACAGATTTGCGCAGAAACACAGGAGGTTGTAGAGAGACAGGAACGTTATTCAAACACTGCAAACAAACATTTGTCTCTTTTTCAAAAGTTTAAACTGTGCTCCATGACAAGACAGAGATGACAGTTCAGTCTCACAATTAAAAGAATGCAAACATATCTTCCTCTTCAAAGGAGCAAACGAATCAATAGGGCTGTTTGCTTTTAAGTATGCGAAGCACCGCGGCACAAAGCTGTTGAAGGCGGCAGCTCACATCCCCTCCGTCAGGAGCAGAGAGAGAGAGAGTTAGAGAGAGATAGAGAGAGAGACAGATAAAAAAAATCAGTACGTGCCCTTTGAGCGTTTAAGTATGCGAAGCACCGTGCAGCATACTTAAAAGCTGCACACAGAAGGTAGCAACATGAAGATAATCTTTCAGCATTTTTAGACGAGCGTCCGTATCGTCTAGGTGTGCGAACAGCCCCCCTGCTCAATCCCCCTACGTCAGGATCAGACAGAGAGAGAGAGAGAAAGAAAAGTAAGTTGGGTAGCTTCTCAGCCATCTGCCAATAGCGTCCCTTGTATGAAATCAACTGGGCAAACCAACTGAGGAAGCATGTACCAGAAATTAAAAGACCCATTGTCCGCAGAAACCCGCGAAGCAGCGAAAAATCCGCGATATATATTTAAATATGCTTACATATAAAATCCGCGATGGAGTGAAGCCGCGAAAGGCGAAGCGCGATATAGCGAGGGATTACTGTAATCATTTTATATGAATATTTATGGGTTGTAGAACGAATCATCTGAGTTTTCATTATTTCTTATGGGGAATTTTGCTTAGATATATGAGTGCTTTGAATTACAAGCATGTTTCCGGAATGAATTATGCTCGCAAACCAAGGCACTATATTTGATGCTTTTCTTTCTTCCTATGAGTGGTCTCATCAATGCGCTTCACGCTTAGCAGATGTCATCGCTGTTCTTTTTCTTTCTGCCATGTCACTCTTTAGAGCAGTTTGCCATTAGAAACACAAGAACCCTGATAACTTCGCAGAGGCTGCCTTTACCCAAACTTTTTGCTTCATTGGCATGTATCATGTCATAAGCTTTCAATTAAGATCAAGGTTCTGTCCTAGTGGTTCCCAAGTAATTGTGTGCCAGATGGAACCAACCCATAGCATTTTATATCTATAGAATTAGCACACATCACAAAATGTTTAATTTTCTTAGTAAATATACTAACTTCACAACTCAATATTTTTGCTAGTTTGAATGCAAGAAAAGTAGCCCAATTGATCTTTGTTAGGCTACCGTCTACAATCAGGCAAAAACTAATCAAACCAATAGGAGCTACTTGGAATTCATTGACAATTCATGAAACTATCATGAAAAGAGGCATTTTAAAATAAATAGCCCTTTTAACAAATGTACTGGTAAGCATACTATGATCTTTATAACCTTAGGAGCGTAAATGCTGGTCTTAATAAACAATTTATCAGAGCAGTTAAAACATGAAAGGCCAGTCACATTTCTAGAGGAGGTGTTTTGGTTTGCCAAACAAGATTGGCACAATGGTAACAGACATTAACACTAAAACTAAATTCTGCAAAATATTTCTGTGTTGTTGTCAATCTTGTTTCCTAAATAGTTCTTGTAAATTTTCAAGGTTCTGTGAATGTCATGGAAGCAGCTGAAAATGTAATGAATTCAGATCTAAAGTAACTGCCTATTAACATACTACTAATAAAATGTATAAAAAATAAAAAATAAGCATTTTCTATAAATAAAAAGCTTACCGAATATGTCAATATTTAAAGTTGAGAAAGTTATGCAGCATTGATCCGCATCTTGAGATTACATACACATTGTTCAATAGCGTATACATTTAATTTTCAACCAAGAAAAAATACACATTTTTTGAGATTCTGCCATTTCAGAAGAAGACCAGCTGTGTGTGCTTCCACAGGGCTTGTCTTCCTCCACAACAACCTTTCACCCCCAAGGGCCTGGTTTTCTCTCGAAAGACAAAATCACACTAAACTGTTTGTACCACATGCTTGGTATCGTGTTGATTTACTTCCATTCCGTATTTATGTGAGAACACCTTCCATGCTGATCACTGCTATCTTACAAGCAAATAGGAAACATATCCTTACCTCGAGAAGAATAGTGCCAGGAATATGAGATAAAATGATTATTTCCAGATGCCTCTTGCTGTCAGAAACATGCATCGGAAACACAGAAGGCATATTTTCTTATATTGAAACTTTTGCTGCTTCAAAGTAGATGTATAATTGGTACGGTTTTAGGCTTTTGTTTTCCGGTTGGACACCGTGCCCCATGACTTCCTTTATAAAATGTCAGGACAGGCTATGTGTTTTTTAAAAGTTCTACAAAATGCTTAACTTTAGAACAGTTATGTGTGGCAAATGCATACAGTATATATCATGTCTGAGAAGAAATAACTTTGACTGGAAAAATACTGAACTTATCCTGTAAGAGCTGAAGATTGTCTGGCACATCTTTGAAGGGTTATGTCTGTGCTGTGAACATGCTGGGCATAATTTGATAGTTTTACAAGATAATTAAAAAAAACAACAACTGTCAGCTTTGGCCGTGGTTAGCAGCACTAAACAACCCTCGTAACTTCTTCTGTAAAACAATTACTAAAAAGCAACAGCACTAATAGCGTCAGTGTTTAGCAGAAACTTTTATAAGTTTAAATCTTTTACAGCAAATTAACTTTCATAAAATATCTTTGATTCTATTGATGGTGGTCCGATTGGGTGAAGTTTTGTTGAGTATGTTATCTCCATGTTAACTGTTCTTACAAGATGCCAACAGCACAGGTTATTTTAGGATATCCTTGGTTAAAAAAAATCTAACTTTGGGAACAAATGTGTAATATGGGGAACTAGAACCTATGGAAGTTTTCTAGATTTAAAAATTGTCTAAGAAGTATTGGGGCGTCACAGTGGCACAGTGGCAGCGCTGCTGCCTCACAGTAAGGAGACCTGGGTTCGCTTCCCGGGTCCTCCCTGCGTGGAGTTTGCATGTTCTCCTCTTGTCTGCGTGGGTTTCCTCCCACAATCCAAAGACATTTAGGTTAGGTGCATTGGTGATCCTAAATTGTCCCTAGTGTGTGTGTGTGTGTGTGTGTGTGTGTGTGTGTGTGTGTGTGTCTGCCCTGCAGTGGGCTGGGATTGGCTCCAGCAGACCCCCCGTGACCCTGTGTTAGGATGTAGTGGGTTGGATAATGACTGACTGACTGGCTAAGAAGTATTGGGGCGTCACAGTGGCACAGTGGCAGCGCTGCTGCCTCGCAGTAAGGAGACCCGGGTTCGCTTCCTGGGTCCTCCTTGCGTGGAGTTTGCATGTTCTTCCCATGTCTGTTCCTCCCACAGTCCAAAGACATGCAGGTTAGGTGCATTGGCGATCCTAAATTGTCCCTAGTGTGTGTGTGTGTGTGTGTGTGTGTGTGTGTGTGTGTGTGTGTGCCCTGCAGTGGGCTGGGATTGGCTCCAGCAGACCCCAGTGACCCTGTGTTAGGATATAGCGGGTTGGATAATGACTGACTGACTGGCTAAGAAGTATTGCACCTACTTTTATATAAGATTTCTCTGTTGAAAACATACCTTATCAGTAAATAAATGTAACCTCTCAACTTGAGAAACGTCTTTTTAAACGCTTGACTTACTGTCCTATTTTTGCGATACTTATTAACCAACAAGAAAAGAGTATTTACCCTGTGTTAGTTTTCCACACTGATAATGCTACCATTTTGAATCTTAATGTTTTATTTGCTTAATTTCAACTAGCACAAATATTTTTACAACATGAACAGCAGGTGAAAAATAATTTATTTTTCTGGACTAAATATTTGCAAATTGTCATAGATTTATACAGTAAAATAAAGCATAAACACTTACATTATGCAATGAGTCCCACCTCCACCTCTCTATTCAAATGATTTTTCCTTTATTCCACAATGGAGCTTACAGTAAGCAATACAGTAAAAATGTTGTAAAATTCTTTACAAAAATACAAGCAGTACCTGATACTGTATATCATAGGATATTAATAAAGTAACAACATGGAGAACATTACTGAACTGAAGCAGGTATCTTGGGTCTATGAATCCTCCAAAATCAAACATCTATTGTGAAAAATGGATGGACTCCTTGTCTTAGATTTTATAATTTAAAATGTACTGATTGCCAAGGTCTGCTAGAACAGTGTTTCTCAACCACTAAGCTGTTGCAGGTGGCTCATGAGTTGCTATTGTTTAGAATGTTAGTGGGGTCATGGTGGGTCATGAGAGGGACACTCAGGGTTGCTACTACCAAAGATCTTGGTTGATCCTACGCCCCCCCCCCCCCCCCCCCCCCCCCCGGACCACCCTACCTTGGTTGACCGTGCTTGATTCACCAAGGGGGACCCCATCTCCACTTTGTGAGTCGTGACTCCAGGTTGAGAAACACACTGTGCTAGAGCATGGAAAGACAGGAGTGCCATTACCTTTCCTCTCCGCTTTAATAAAAACACCCATAGTTTAAAAGAACAGGAAAACAGGACATGGAAATTCAGGGTAAGCCCTCCTGTCTTTCCCATTCTGTTTATACCTGAACTGGCATATGAAAATTGCATTCATTCAGTTTCTGCTAGAGACTTGAATCACATATTATAAGGTGTTATACAGTAAAAGATCTCCTTTTGTTAATTGTCATTGTGGTTTACTTTTTCTTCCACAGTTAGTAGAAGTTAGAAGTTAGAATATGGAGCAAAGAACAGACAAGCTGTTTTTATTTTACTCGTATATTGTTGAAAGCAGTCGCACAAATATCTCACACACATGCACATACATTCTCTTTTATAACATTCCATATGTGTAAATGAAAACAGCTTGGAAATTCATAGCATACATGGGATCAGCAAATCGGCTGTGACAACTGCTTTTGTCATGAGGAAATGTCCTCACTGATGTCCTTTTGCCATGTCTGTGCTGCATTGCAAGCTCGAGTATTTTATGACAGATTGGTGCGCCCAGAGTTTTCAGCACTTTTGAGGAAATCCAGTGGTACATTTGAGAAAAAATGATTGCAATGCAATTATCATTCAATAGTCTAAGCTAAAACAAGCTTAATTCCGAGGTATTAAATGGTTTCTTTTAAATGACGTGCAATTTGATTTTATTTACTGTAGCAGCAACTAGCAATTGGAGCCCATGAAGTGATGATCTGTGTGAAGAACTTCACTTAGTAAGCAAAGATTCAGAGAGTCTGGGTAATGCAATAAGAGAAGTTTGCCCTTCATTGCTAGATATTAAAAGTTAAGGTTAATCTTTCAACATACGCTCTTGTGAAACAGGGTTGAGTTTCTGACATCTTTTGGAAGTTAACCTGAGAAGTCAAGCAAAATGACAACTTTTATTGGCTAACTGAACAGATTACGATATGCACGCCTTTGAAGAAACGAAGGCCCCTTCTTCAGGAAAGATGTAATCAAAGGGCCTTAGCTGCCTCAAAGGCTTGCATATTGTAATCTGTTCAGTTAGCCAATTAAAGATGTCATTTTGTTTGATTTCTCATTGCATCCATAATGACTAACACGGTTCAACACCCTACTACTACAGAAGTCAGCCTGCTAAGTGCTAAGTGCTTAATTTCTTTTGGCCACTTTATACGGGTAACACAACATTTCTTGTAGGAAGATACAGCGTAACAGAGAAATCGTGTTTCAACAGTGTTTAATCTGTTGTCCCTCCACCCATCCCTCCATCTCTTTTCCATACTCACTGACTCAGTCATGGGGTGTTGGCTCAATGGAGGTTCAAGGCAGAAGCTAATTTGGGGAGACCATTGCATTTCAACAAACACATATACCCAGTGGCTTTGTTTGCATTAACAGACTATAAGTGAATATTGAATTCCTTACTCTTATGTAGAAAAAAATATATATACACCTATTGCAGTACAAATTGTGTAAAAAAAAATATTCTCACATACATTCTGAAAACACAATTAATCCACTTCAGAGTTGTGGAGGGCTGCAGCCAGTCTTGACAATGTTGGGTGCAAAGCAGGAATCAGACCTGAACAAGGCACCAGTGTGCCGGGCACCCACACGAAACTAATTTAGCTGACATGCATGTCTTTGAGAAGTGAAAGGAGAAAACACTGTGCCGACATGAAGCACCTACTCCATAGCAGAATGACCAAGTGCTGAATTTTTGATCCAGGAAGTAGCAGTCCTAATTGGGATGCCACCAGGAAATGCATTGTTACATATTTGTTTTATGTTGTGCCTTGCACTGCCCCTGATCTAATTACTTTTGTATTACTGTACAAGGTTTTGGGCAGCCAGAGATTATTCTGGCAAATCGGACACAATACTTTTAACCTGAGTAGGATTCTGGTCCAATGCAGAACACTCTCACACACAATCAGTTTTAGGTACTAATTAACCTAACACTGATTTAATTATATGTGGGAAGAAATTGGATTTCCCAGATAAAAATTAAGCAGTCGTAGTGTGAATGTGTAAACTCCGCAAGTTACTGTGACAAGGCCAAGAATTAAACCACAGTCTGTGGAGCGGTGACAGAACAGTGCTAACTGCAGCACTCACTAATTATAACTTGATGAATTGGAATAGTTGATTTGCTGCAGCTCATTATATTCTTGAGTTATGTGTGTTATATGCATTAAAAACAAATAAACAAAAGCAAATATATGAATTAATGTTTTCCTTGATTTGTACCCTCCTTAAGGCAGCAAAGTATATTGCTCAGTTGTATGAATCTTTCTAAAGTGGTCATAACACACTAACCTACAAGTAAACAGCATTTTTATTGTAACAGTACCAGCAGCAGTTTAGTGCATTTAGTATATGCACTATCATTTGAAACACCCTGAAAATTTCACAAAATTCAGAAAAAAAGAGTTTTGTACCATGTGATGAATGACATTGATTGACAAAAACTGTCTGCCAAGATCACATTGTCATTTGACAATGCAGTAAGCAGTAAAGTATAGAATGCCAGGGTGAATATTTTCCTGAGAATCCTTAGGTGGAGGCACAACTTATGTCATTATCTTGCGTTTTATAAAAGTTGGACATTGTAACATATGGTTCCTCCTGTTTCTGTGTTTGACGGGTCAAAGAGCAAGGTACTCCATCCGTGGCCTCGTTTGATGAGGCAGTAGGTTCCGTTTCCTTCGCACCGGGTATGCTTGTAAAATTGCGATCGTCTATTAACAACACAGTAGTTTCTTGTTTTTGGGATGCCATTTCATTCTGAGGTATCTCAATATTAGGCAATGGGTATTTCACAGATAAGTATGCTTGAACCCAATCCATGGACTTGGCAAGACTTCGATCAGCAGGGGGAAGCAGTATTTCGCAGACTACCATCTTTTCCATTCCATCCACATTGTGAATGCTGTGGTCTCCAAAAGTGTCTGGGTTGAAACTTGCACTGTGAGCCTAGATTTTAAGCAAAGTCGAAAATGTCAATCATTTCCCAGTTTAACATCTCAAAAAATATTCTTTTAGAAACTAATCCCCATCTACCAGCACTTCAGTAGGTTTTAGGAATAACAGCCAGGAGGCATTTCAACCAAACTATTGCTGATCAGTGGGGATGAGCAAAGCTTTCAAACACAGAGAGCTATTCTGATGATCACCCATGACTGCCAGCTTGTCTTGATGGTACTGTATGTGCTATGCATGGAAATATGTTGTTATCGTTCAGCGTTGTTGACTGTAATAAACAAGTTGATGCTTTGTAGATAACAGGCAAACTGAAACAGAAATGTAAATGAATAACATTCCATAGTAAATGTAAAAAATTGCTTACTTTGCTTGGTTTCCTGTACATTTTCTCCAGTGTATATTTAGGATTTGGAATGCTTGGCCAAAGGCAAGATTTAATACTGAAATAAAAAAAAAAAAATATATATATATATATAAGCAGAAAGTATATGTTATGAATTCATATTTCAGATCCTGCTATATACAAGACATAAGCAGAAAATATATGTTATGAATTAATATTTCAGATGTTGCAATATACAAGATATTGCATAGTTTCCCCTTTATGAAAATGGCTATGTTTTATCACTAGTAGTATGCAAATGTAAATCTCTGTCCAAGTATAAATGGAAAACATGCAAAAAGAACATAGTTAAGAAACATGAAAGTTGAAATTCGATAATATAGTGCTAGTCAAAAATCAACAACCACAAAGTATAATAATAATAATAAAATTGTGCTACTCAAAAATGTTTTTTGAATTGCCAAGAAGAGCCAAACAGCACGTGGCGTTAGTCTAGCAAACTCTAACATTAAGCCACACAAGAGAAAAGCAGTAATGTGACCTGCAAGGTTCTTCTTCACACCCTGGCACTATGAAAGTAGAGCCAAGGCTCAGCCTCACTTCAGCTACATCCACACTACTACATTTTAGTTTAAAAATGCACACGTTAGTCTCTGTTTTCACCATTCATCCACACTATCCTGGCATTATAACCCTCAAAAATGGAGACTTTTGAAAACACTGGCTTGGTGTTGCAACGTGGATGGGCCAAAATGAAGACTTGCAGATGCAGATCCTACTCATGCTCTGATTGTTCCTATGTATTGCGTAGCTCTTCCCTTCCCAATCTCATTCACTGATTGGTCGCCCTTCAAGAAAGAAAATCATATTCCCCCATAGCGGACACTGAAGAGCTGCTTTCCATGTCGCTTGTTGTGTTGCTGCATGCATCTAAATTGCATTTTCTATGGTTTGAATGAATCATGTATATGCAAAAGACAGATAATTTAGTAGTTGACACAGTTTTGCAATACCCTGTCTGGCAGTGTTATCAACCATTCAAGAATTTTCTGATAATGCGTGCATACTCAGTGTAGGTGAACTTCTAAGTCATTGTGTTTTCACTCTTGTTAGTGTGGATAAAGATACTTTTGCAAGCAAAGTGAAAGTGCTAGTGTGGACACAGATTAAAAATATAAAAATATTTGTTTTTAAATCAAAATGTAGTAGTGTGGACATAGCCTTAGTTTGAGGAGCAGACAAAAAAATATACAAGCAAAAAATGGAAGGAGAGAAGAAAACAAAATTCAAAGTAAGCAAAAGATAAACAGGGGAAACAAATAAGAAAAAATGAACCAACAGGAAAGTCACAAAGATGGTGTCTTAAAAACTCACCTGTCACTGCTGCAGCTGTCCTTTTACACACTGATTGTGCAACATCACATGCAGCCTATTAAACACAATGACCATATTGTACGTGCAAGCTTTGCAAACATCACAATCCCTACAATCACTGTGGTAGCCCTACAGCGAATAGAGAAGGTGGTGACAGTGTACTATGAGAAATAAAATAATTAAGGCACACAGCCAATGCTGGAAAGCTGTGGTATGGATGGAAACAAGAAGGACAGCACCTGGTCCATCAAAACTGTCATGGTGTCAAGGTACAGTAGGGTGAAATTTGAGAGTAAATCTGTTTTTTGTATCACTACCTATGGAGTCCACTTGCAAAAGCTTTCTTGGAAAGGCTTGATTCATGTAGTGCATTATTCTCCATCCTGGATATTATTCATCCATTGCATCATTAGTTTATTACCTGCTTCATCCAAATAAAAGTTGCAGTATATAGATAGCTTACTGTTAGCAGGAACCAACCCTGGATGGGTACGCTTACTCTCATTGACCGCTTAGCACAGAAAATAACACTTTGAAATGTGCATGGAGTGCATGGAAAATGGACAGAATATGCAGAGTCCACAACTACAGTGACAACACTGTGCCACTCGCTTCCTTCTACAACCCCAAATTAGAAAAAGTTGGGAAAATGCAAAAAAAAAAAAAAAAAACACTGATTCTTAAATTATTTTAAAATGTATGTCATTATCAATAGTTTGAACCCACGATATTCAGTATATACCCAAGATAAACTGACAAGACAAAACATGAAATATCTTGAATTCATACTGTCTGCAATAAAAGTAAAGTCAAAGTAAATTTAAAAATCACTGCCTTTGTATTTTTTATTTGCATTTTCTGTATGTGCCAACTTTTTCTGATTTGGGGTTGTATCATGTGCTGCCTTATTCAGTAGTAAAATATGATAAGATCCTTTATTGCCTTTATAGCACTCACACCAGTCTTCATGAAGTGCTTCAAGATGCTAGTCTTGGGCCATCTGAAAGCCGGACTTCCCATATCACATGACCTTCTCCAGTTTGCCTATTGTCTGAGCTGTTCCACTGGGGATGCCATATCAACAGCTCTTCATCTGTCCCTTTCCTATCTGGACAAAAGAGACACTTAGGCCAGAATGCTGTTCGTAGACTTCAGTTCAACATTCAACACCATCATCCCTCAGGAGCTCATAGGGAAGCTGAGTCTCCAAGGCTACAACATTTCCCTATGCAACGGGATCCTGGCCTTCCTGACAAGGATATCCCAGATATTCTGAGTGGGAAACGTCATCTCCTATACCATTATGCTGACAACTGGCACTCCCCAGGGCTGTTTACTCAGCCCACTTCTGTTCTCCCTGCTGACCCATGACTGTTCGGCTGTGTACAGCTCTAACACCATCATTAAGTGTACTGACAACGTAACGGTGGTGAATCTCATCAGCAAATGGGGTAAGTCAGCTTACAGAATAGAGATACAGTACAATAATTAGTGGACTAGTGCAAGTGCAACAGTCACTTGTTAACTTCAGGAAGGCCCATGCTTTCCAAATCCCAGTGCACACTGAAGGCTCTGCAGTGGAATCTGGGTAAGGACACCATATTCCCTGAGGTGCTCCTGGCAGCTGACCTTACTTGGTCAATTAACTCCATGTCCATAGCCAAGAAGTTGCAACAGCGGCTTCATTTCCTTTGGTGGCTGAGAAAGGCAAGTGTATCCACCCCCATTCTCACCACATTCTTCAGGGGTGCCATCGATTAGTGTTCTGACCAACTGCATCACCATCTGGATTGAGAACTGCAGTGTCTCAGACTGCATGGTCCTACAGCATGTAGTGCATATGGCAAAAATGATCACTGGGGCCTCTCTGCTCTCCATTAAAGATATCTTTATCAATCGTTGCAAACATAAAGCCTACGGTATTTTTGAATGACTATTCCCACCCTTCCCATGGTCTCATTTGGCAGAAGGTTCTGTAGTATCTGAACACGTTCTCCCAGGTTCTGCAATAGTGTCCAGCACTTAGATGTCCAGACTCTGAACTCTGTGCTACCCTCCTGCTGTTCGGTGTTCTTCCAGATGGACTTGAATTGGAGAAGGACAAGCAAACGGTGATTGCATTCACTACACTTTTGGCATGCAGACTTATTTTGTTAAATTGGAAGAATCCTAATTCTCCTCTTATAAGTCAGTGGGAAACCGATGTTTTATATTATTTGAAATTGGAAAAAATCAAATTTTCAGTTAGAGGATCTGTACAAAATTTTTTCAAAACATGGCAGGATTTAATCAATATTATTTTAGAATAAGAGAAATAACTATTATCGCATTTAACTCCCTTCTCCATCTCTTATTTACATAGATATTTACTTCTCCCTTTCTTTTGTTTAATGTTGCCTTATTAAAAAACCTAAAGCAATTTTCCTTTAGCTAAGCTCTCCTTCTCAGGGGTGGGGTTTGATTAGTCTTCAAATTTATTGGGTTATAAATTGATCTGTTTGTATGGAATGATTACAATGAAAATTAATAAAATAAAAATATAAAAAAAAAAAAAACCCTCCTGCTTGCAGATCTGCTCCTAGTAGTTATTTATATGCAGTACATTTGTTACATTTGCTACTACTGTTGTGTTTTTATTATTAGTCATTGTTATTTTTTACAATCTATTTCAACTTATTATTACCTATTCATTTACCTATTATGTATTTATTTATCTGTTTGTAGTATAGTATAGTACAGTGCGTTACTTGCCTTGCACTTGTCCTGAGTTTATGTGTATGTTGCACCATGGCTGTCTGGTTGTTATTTTATACCACTGTTTGCTGCAACACTGACTATGGATGATATGACAATAAAATCACACGTGGGTCAGTATCAGGGTTGCCAGGTTGTTAAAAAATTTATAGCCCAAAGACAGGTTAAAAATAACGAATTTGCACCCAAAACAAAGCTCAGTACCTGAGGTAGACAAAATGACACACTGGAAAGCGGGTGGCAGAGTCAGAGTGATAGGATAAGGTACATACTACGAGGGACGTTCAAAAAGTTTCTGCACTTTTGTATTTTCGTTGTAAATGGTTAAGGAGGAGGGGTAGTAATTGAGCATTAAAAAGTTGGTACGACGCTGGGAAAATTGCATCACAAAGGAAGGTGACTATGTAGAAAAGTGATGTAATTTGTTTTTGAAATTCTTAATAAATCTCTCTATTATAAAAGAAAATCTTCAGACAAGACCTGACTATTGCCAATAGATTTTTTCAGGTTGGTAGAGTGGGTCCCAGTCTCCTCTCAACCATTTCCGGTTAATGGTCCACACCTACGGTCCCCTCACCTGTCATTCGTGTGAATGCTTTTGTCAGACACAGTTCCTGCACTCTCAGCTCTTATACATTTTTAAGTTTTCCTCACTTTAAGTTCCCAATAAAAGAAGACATATGTCCAAATCTTATTGAAGAATTTCATCCCAAAGGCTTATCAACAGAAGAAATGAGTACACCGAGAAACAAAGTCAAATGAATAAACATGAAAATTGTTGAATCGGTTGCACGGCACATTGGTTAAATGCGTATTACTAGACTATGCTGAAACAGTTGGTTGTGATTTTGCGGAAGATGAAAACATCAACTTACAATATCCCGCAGAACAGGGGTGTTAAACTCAAATGCACAGTGGGCCAAAATTAAAAACTTGGACAAAGTCACAGGCCAACCTTGATATTTATTGAAAACTAGGGGGCTTTGCCCCCTGCTCGCTTCGCTCGCCAACCCACGTTTTTGTTTTTCCGGATACACACTTTTAAGATTTTTTTGTATTTGAATTGTTGCTATTTCATTAGTTTCACTTTTATTTCTGAACTTCTGTAAAAACAATCTTTGGAGTCCCAATGTGCTGAATCTTTTAAATGAGGTCAGTGTTTAATGACTTTGTACCATAATTCAGGATAGGTTTCTCTGTTTGGAATTTCAGCACAGATAAAGCGATTGACATCATCAGCAGTTAATAATTTTTTTTGCAAAGTAACCGATAAATGCATGTGAGGTAAACTCCATTTTTGAAATTCTCTTGATTTAAACTTCAAAGCCTTACAATATTTACATATTTCTGACATATCACCTATGTCCATATATTCGATCTCTATTTCCCTTTTCGTTATTTCTCTGAGTAATAATTTCTCTTTGTTTACGCTAATGTGATGTTTACTTTCTTTGTTTTGTCACTTTCGTTTTTTTCTGCTTTCATTCTCTGTATCTTGCTCTGCAAGTGTTTCCTGCCTACGTTTTTTATGAGTCTTTTGAATTCTACTGTTTTCATTATCTCTAACCTGCTCTGCATGTGTTTGGCCCCCTTGTTTTTTAACCTCTTTATGACGTTTTACTTTGTTTTCTACTCTGTCTTTTATTTCTGACCTCACTTTGTCCTGCTTTTGTTTCAATGACACCTGGTTCGTGGTGATTATTTTCCCTTTTTCAAGTAATAATTTCCATTTGTTTGCGCTACTGCAATCTTTACTTTCTTTTTTTTATACTTTCTAATTTTCCTACTTTCATATTCTTTAACTTTCTCCACATGTGTATCGCGCCGTGTTTTTTTTTTTTGAGCCTTTCAAATTCCATTGCTTTCATTATCTCTAACCTGCTCTGCATGTGTATAACGCCAACGTCTGGATTGGACGTGCTTTTTTTCAATTCCACTTGTTCCGGGCTGATAATTACTTCCCTTATTTTCTGAATTTGCACCTAGATTATTCTTTTTCTTTTTGTTCTCTCCAACGCTTTTGAGTCTCTTTTCTCCGCGCTGCTTTCTTCTTCACTTAGTCGTCTACATTTCATCTATAATGTATTGTCCGTATACGCTTTATATGCGCTGAGAGCCCAGGATCTGTGTGTGCTCAAAGCAAAAACACGACTGAGTGTGTTGCTGCCTGTTCTCTTATTTGGTTGAAAGTAGGGCGTGTCTTGCAAGAATCTCAAGGTCTACGTCATCACAAGACGGTCCTGGGTCAATCTCTTGCCACAAAGTCTCATGTTTAAGGTCCCCGCGAGACACTCCGTGGCCATTCTCTTTAGTCTCGCGGGTCTTTTAAGTGTCTTCCGTGATCTTAACGTGAAGATCACGCCTCGACGCCTTACTGTTTCTCTGCAGGATTTTTTTTTTATAATAGAGAGAAACGTCTATAATTGAGGACGTTTTTCCTTCTCATCAGATATAACGATGAACCTTTTCATATGGAAACAAACTTAAGTTTTGCTTAAACATTGAATCTGGAACAAGCAAAGCTTAATACTATAAACACACGTGAAATCAAATGTCAAATAAAAGACATCGGTGGAATTCATTTCTTAAATAAAATTAAAAAATAAATCTTATGCCTCTTTCTCTATTTGTAGCCTTGAGTTAAATTTCAATGGTAACCTTTTTTTCACAGGCTAACAATAATAATAATAATAATAATAATAATAATAATAATAATTTCCTTCAATGAAAATCCAACCATTCAAGTCCATGCCTTGGAATGCATAAAGAAAACATTCATTCAAGCTCAATTTGCTACACTCTGATCTACTCTGATGCACACTGGTCCAAGCCAGATACCTGTCATCTCTTCTTGGATATACTTCATCAATGTTTGGGGTCAGACTCAGAGCTGAGGATATCCTCAGGATTAAGTGAAGGTGTTCATCAGTGAGACGACTCCTGTGTGATGTTTTGTTCATCTTCATCAAGGAGAATAGTTGCTCACACAGATATGTGCTATCGAAGATAGACAGCATTTCAGGAGCTTGGGTACGGAGCTGGGGCATTGTGTCAGGGAAGTAACGTGGAAACTGTGCAGTGCCCACAGCGTCATACTTTGACTTCAGTGTGTCACTACACTGGAGTTCAATCATCTCCATGTGGAGGTTAGTTGGTGAGCTTTCCACGTCAACTGCAAACAGATTACTAAGCAGTTCAAACCTATATTTCTGGGCATCAAAGTCTGCAAATCACCGGGTAAACTCTGCGCTGAGTAAGCTGAGTTTTTCAGCAAACTGGGAACACGGCGGTAGAGATCTGCGTTTTTATGCATTTGGCAGCAAGGAAAATGGCCCAGGTTTCCTTGCAGCATCTGAGTCTCCCACAGGCACAATTTTGTTTTAAAAGCCCTCACTGCAGCGTACATGTCTGTGATGACACAGCGCTGTCCCTGAAGCTGCAGGTTCAGCACATCGAGATGGCTCGCGATGTCACAGAGAAATGCCAGCTCAGACAGAAACTCTTTATCTCTGAGCTCTATTGTGTCTTTTCCTTTGCTTTCTATAAACTGACAAATTTCCTCACGCAGCTCGAAACATCTGTTCAGTACTTTTCCTCTGCTTAACCATCACACCTCTGTGTGATACGGCACGACTGCGTATTCCAAACAACACTCCTCCAGAAAAGATTTGAACTGGCGGTGATTCAAACCTTCAGCTCTTATAAAGTTAACTACTCGTGTTATGGTGCTCAGAACATGTTCCATCTTCAGGGGTTTGCCACACAACGATTACTGATGTATGATGCAGTGAATAAACAGTTAACTCACCAGCACTGTTCTCCCCCCACATCTTCTCCCGAATCCTGGCCACCAATCCACTCTTTTGACCACACATTGCGAGCGCACCATCTGTAGTTAGTCCCTCAAGTTTATCCCGAGGTAGCCTCATTTGAGTTACACATTTGGAAACCTCTTCAAAGATTTCTTTTGCTGCATTAATTTTAATCCCAAAAGTTCCTCCATAACGGACAGATTTGAGTCCACTGCACGGATGAAGACTGACAGCTGAACAGTATCAGATGTGTCGCCACTCTCATCCACAGCAAGGGAGAATGCAATGAAATCTTTTCCCTTTTCTATCAGCTGTTCATGTAGATTTATGGCAAGATCACATGCATGATCAGGTACTGTGTGTCTGCTAAGGCTCACATTTCAAAATGCTTGTTTTTTATCTGGGTACACAACGTCGCAAACTTTGATCATGCACTTTTTGACAAACTCTCCCTCATTAAAGGGCCGGACTGATTTTGCAATCTCTGCTCCTGCAATAAAACTAGCCTTTACAGCAGCCTCACTTCGTGATATGGCTTTTGTGAACATAGTTTGTCGTGAAACCAAACTTCTTTTCATCTCCTCTACTTTCGGGCGCTTTAGTGATTGTCCAGGTCCTTGTACTTGTCGTGGTGTTTCGTTTCATAGTGTCTTCTTATGTTATATTCTTTGGTTACAGCTATGTTGGCTCCCCACACAAGACAAATGGGTCTGTCTTTTACATTTGTGAACAGACATTCTGCTTCCCACTTTTCTAGAAAGCTTCTGTTTTCCACTTTTCATTTGGCCATTTTTGGGAGGGGTGGCCCGATGTGACTGGTCACATTCAAGTTCAAGTTCCTACTTTTTGTGACAGCCCCAAGGTGCATTTAAAGAAATGTCAAATAATTCCAAGTATGTCATATACAGTGTTAAGTGATCAAGTAACCAGAGCAAATTATTATTGCTCAAAGCACAGCAGCATAAATTGTTATTGCACCTGTTAATGAATAATAAATTATATATTGTATTACATTAGTATATTGCACATTACCAATATAGCTTATTGCACATGTTCAATTAAAAATGATCACAGACTGAGGAGATTCAGAGTTCAGAAAGTTTATGGCAGATGGGAAAAAGCTATTTTTTAGTCTGTTTGTGCGTACACGGATTGACCTAAAGCATCTGCCTGATGCGAGGAGCTCAAACAAAGAATTTCCAGGATGAGTTTTGTCCTTGAGAATGTTTTTGGCCCTTCTCACACAGCGAGTCTTATACAAGAGTTCGAGTGATGGCAGTTCAGTCCCAATAATGGCTGTTTTTACGACCTGCTGCAGGGCTTCTTTAGCAGCCTTGGTGCAGCTGTTGTACCAGGCCACCATGCAGTTAGTTAAGATGCTCTCTATAGTGCTTCTATAGAAATTAACCAGCAGCTTGTGGGGGAGGTCAGCTCTCCTTAGCTTCTTGAGAAAATAGAGTCGTTGTTGTGCTTTGAATTCTGATTCTGTTCTGCTTTGCCTATTATAGTCAAGTTGTTGTCAACCCAGGACAGGTCCTCTGAGATGGTGACTCCTAGAAACTCAAATCTGGAAACTCTCTCCACAGCATCTGTATTGATTGTTATTGGACTGTGATTGGTCTTTTTAGTGGTCCTAAAGTCCAGAATAACTTCTTTGGTCTTTTTGGTATTTAAGACCAGGTTGTTGGTGTTGCACCATGCTGTCAGAGTCTGAACCTTTTCCCTATACAGTATGCAGCTTCATTGTTGTCTGTTACAAGCCCAGTGACAGTCATATCATCCACAAATTTAACAATAATGTTTGATTGGTGGATGGGTTGACAGTCATGGGTGAAGAGTGCATAGAGAAGGGGACTTAGTACACATCCTTGTGGCACACCAGTGGTCAGGGTAAGGGTGGAGGATGTATCCATAGAGTTTTTTGATCAGCTGGTTAGGTATGATGGTATTAAATGGAGAGCTGTAGTCAATGAAGAGCATCCTAACATAAGTATTGGGCTTTTCCAGGTGTGAGAGGGCAGCATGTAGAGCCACACAGATGGCGCCCTCAGTTGATCTGTTTGACCGATAGGCAAACTGGTGTTGGTCTAGATCAGCTGGGATGGAAGATGTGGGTGATTACCAGTCGTTCAAAGCACTTTGCAATGACAGGGGTGAGAGCGACTGGTTGATAGTCATTAAGACAGGTTATCCTTGGTTTTTTGGGAACATGTTCAATGGTTGTGGATTTCCGGCACAAGGGGACTACACCTGAGGAGAGAGAGAGATTGAATATGTGTGTAAATACTTCAGCTAACTTCACAGGCCTGGGGCACACGTCGTTGTACATTATCAGGACCTGCTGCCTTCCTTGTATTGATGTGTTCGAGTGCCTGCCGCACATCATGTACAGTATAAGTATGACCAAAGGCTGTGAGTCTCCGGTCAGCTCGAAGCTGACTGGAGGCTGGTTATTGTCCTTGTCAAACCATGCAAAGAAATTGTTAAGTTCCTCTGCCAGGTTGGCATTGTTATTGGCCAATGTGTATTGTACGTCATTTTTCTTTTTGTAATCCGTGATTAATCGGATGCCTTGCCACATCCGCTGTGAGTTTGAGTTACTGTCAAAGTCCTCCTCAATCCGTTGTTTGTACATTAGATTAGCAGACTTGATGCCCTTCTTGAGGTTAGCTCTGGCAGTTCTATAGGCTGAGGTTTCTCCTAATTTAAGGGCTTTGCCCCTTTCCCTGAGCAGCTCTTTGACTTCACTATTCATCCATGGTTTCTCATTTGGGTAGATCTTAATCCTTTTGTTGACAGTGACATTGTCCACACAGTAATTAATATATGACAGCACAGATGAAGTATATGTCTCTAAGTCTGTCTGATGAAAAAATGTATTCCAGTCTGTTTGTTCAAAGCAGTCCTGGAGTTGGCAAATGGCAGCTTCAGGCCAAACGTTAACAGTCTTGCTAATTGGATTAGTACTGTTGATAAGGGCTTTGTGCGCTGGAACAAAAAACAAAGAGAGATGATCAGACTGGCCAAGGTGGAGGCGTGGAATGACCTTATAGGCGTCTTTTATGTTTGTATAGACCTGGTCTAAGGTGTTTTCCCCTCTGGTTTTACAATGTACGTGCTGATGAAATCTGGGGAATATATCTTTAAGATTCGCTTGATTAAAATCCCCAGCAATGATAAAAACTGCATCAGGGTGCGAGTTCTGTTGTTTACTGATAGCGTCAAACAATTTTTCAAGCGCTGACTTAACATTAGCCTCAGGAGGTATGTATACTGCCGTAACAATAACGACGCAATGTTCTCTTGGTAGGTAAAACAGTCGGCATCTTAGCATCAGATATTCCACCTCCGGACAACAAAACTTGTTGATTGTAGTTATATTAGTGCACCAAGCATTATTAGTATAGACACACAGTCCTCCACCTGTTTTCTTACTAGAATCGAGGGTTCGAACTGCTCAATGGAGCGTGCAACCTGCAAATTCAACTGCTATGTTCGGTATGGTGGGATCCAGCCATTTCTCCAAAAAAAATCAAAAGACAACAGTCCCTTGTAGTTTTATGTGTGGAAATATCCAGCCAGAGCTCATCCATTTTATTTGTGAGTGATCTGGTATTCACAAGAAGAACACTAGGAAAGAGGGGTTTTATGCGGAGCAGCCTTTAGCCTAGTTAGTAATCCTGCTCGCTTGGCTCTTTTTGCTTCCTCTTTCTATACCGTCTGCATCGCCATCTTCCAAGTGTAGGAGTCAACGTAAGTCCCGGTGATCTGAGAATCTCCTGTGGTATTCCTTCTGTGTTATAATAATTATCTGTGCTATTAGAGCCGATCTGTAGAAGCTTTTGACAACTGTACTGGATGCTCGCTTCTGTGTGTAAAACGATGAAAGTCAATATTAAGAATGATAATAGCAGAAAAGAGCACATGAGGTCGCTAATGAATGTCAACAGAGGAGGGGGCTCTTGTGGGTCCTGATTGACGTGCCAACGTGCCAGCAGAGCATTCTGGGATTTGTAGTATTAACGATGCACGTGCTGTCTACTGGTGGGCCAGCTCTAGTAGATATTTGGTATTTTCTCGCGGGCCAAATATAATTACACTGCGGGGCAGATTTGGCCTGCGGGCCTGAGTTTGACATCTATGCCGTAGAATATCTACAACCGTAACACTGTGTGGTCTTCCACCGGACGAATTACAGTTGAAAGAAGGATGTATCATAATGTTATTATGTAATTTATGTATGAGTTATGGGCTATGCAATAGGACAAGATTAGTTGTATTTAAAATTGGTTGAACAATTCTGACATGTAAAATTTTAACAGGCGACAAGAAAGGTAATGTAGTACATCTTCCACGGATAACATTAGGCACCAAAAGAGATCTTGATATTCAATTCATATTAAAACCCCGTGACCCTGTGTTCAGATTCAGCGGGTTAGAAAATGGATAGATGGATGGATGTTTACAATTTCCCATTAGAATAGCTTTTGCTATGACAATTAAATCACAGGGACAAATTCTAGAAAAAGTCGGTTTATTTATTAGAAAGAAAGAAACGATATTTACGATGTAAATCCAAACACGGAATCAAAATTCAATGCGATTTTTTTTTATTGTTATTACTGAATTTTTACAGTAAAAATGTACGTTTAAAAAGTATTTGCGTGTTAATTTCAAAGCCAAACAGAATGAAAACGTATAACGCAATGAATACCTCTAACGTAACATGAAACATCATTTTCTTTCAATTTATTACGTTTTACTATTTTTTACTATGGTTAATTACTCGCTGTAATGTAAAATAGTTAATTCTATTATGCATATGTAACAATTCCCATGAAAATAACAATCTGTTTAAATTGTACATCTGCTTCCCCATATGCGAGCGGCAGATCCACAAAGTGGCTAGTGTGTAGCGCCCACCCGGGGGTTGGCGAGCGAAATGAGCACGGGGCAGAGCCCCCTAGTAGAGTTAAAAAAAAAGTGTGGGAACTTTTTGAATGTCCCTCATATAAAAGCTGGGTTTGCAGAGATATTTTAGAGTGACAGAATGGGGTTATAAACATAAACAATATATATAAGTGCAAGTAGCAGCAGGAGGGGTACCAGATGGATGAAAAGATATGGTAAAAGTGCAATGGGGTGTGGTTGTAATGATAGCCCAAAACATCATGTTGTTTATAAAAAACATAGCACAAAAAAATGCAACCCGTGAAAGGCCATTTTTTTACCATGGATGACGATCAAAAATAACCCAGTTGGGCGAGAAAACCGCAAACCTGCAAGCACTGGTCAATATGAAAGCTAAATTGTACAAGTGTGTCTGAGCTTGTGAGGCGTGAAAGCAGGAAAGTACAACAAGGACAGGATAACAGACTTACTACTTTTGGTTGTATAATGCAGCAAAGATGGTGCAGGTTAGCAGACATATTCCAAGAGAGATCGAGAGATATATTATCAGGTCTGACATGCTTAGATTGGTTTCTGTAAAAGAAAATAAAAAAAATAAGGATTATTTTTAAATCATTTTAAATCAAACAATATTTGCACTTAGGGTAAAATAAAATTAAAGTGAACCCACATTTATATAAGTTTGACAGGTCACTACAAGCCTCCATGGATACTTTGATGACTGGACCTGATTTGGAAGTGTGACTTTTCAAGAGTTACAGGAGGACATGGCAGCACTTGAAATAGTGATAGTAACACTTTAAGGTGCAAAAAGAGTAAGAAACAAGTGGAGGTCAGGTGCCAACAAGTGAAAAAAAGAGTGTGACCATGGGGAAGTAAACTGGAACAAATGAAATCCTGACCTAGACGAAAGTTGTGCTGAAGTCAGAATCCGAAACAAGCAGGAGCAGAAGCTGACTTGTGAAGCAGAAAATAAAGTCAGAAACAAAGCAAGGGTCAATAAATTGGAAACATGGACCACACTAGAGACTCGTCTAATTCTATGTGACTTAGGCAGGAGGCTTTTATCTCTGCTTCTTTTTCCTTAATAAGCGGCTGTTTACCAAGGAGGTGTAAATGTTACAAGCAGCCAAGAGCTTACAAGGGCTTTATAAAAAGAAGCTGTTTTAACAATACAGAATATTGTTTTATTTTGTTGTTTTAATCAAGAGGCTAAAATACACTTTAAAATGATATTCTGACTTGGCAGAAGTGTGGGATTTAATTAAAAAAGATACAGGGATTGACGTCAAAAGAGCTAAACCTGCTAAGAATGTCAACCTGTAACCCGTGTTGCTTTTCCTACTCCTCTCTTGGAAGTTCCTTTGTCATATCCGTCCATTTATTTCCTGATTACAAAAAGTTGCAAAGAGCCAAAGCCTAACCTGGGTGCTGTGGGCAAAGAATGAAGACAAGCTCATTGCAAAGTGCAATTCACTGACTCCAGCACAACTCAGAGTTACAAGCTAAAAATGGTGTGTGTATCGCATAAGGCCTCAGCTCCAGTGAATGGAAATTTTGGGGTCACTAAAATATCCAAATTGGATAATTAAAATTATAATGACTAAAAATGAACCGAAACTGTAAAATAATTTTAAAAAACCATATTTTTTTATCATTTTGGTGTAGGATATGTTTCAATCTCTTTATGCATGTATTAGTACAGTTTTATGGGAAAGGTGAAATATGTGCATTTGTTGCAATGCTGACTGAATATTGTAATGAAATGGAAATATAAACTACAAAGTACTTCATCAGGAAAATGTTGGTAATCTTTGTACAGCAACCCAGGTCTACCTTCTCAGCTCAGATCAGCATGAGTTAAGGGCCTCTGCCTTGCACGATTCAGGCATACAATTCTACAGCTGGAGGAATTTAGTCTTTTCTGCACATATTTTTGTGGACCTTCATGGATCTGCTTTGCAAAGATTAAATTCCAAGCCTTTTGTAAATAATCAATCTGATTTATGGGCACCAGGACACATACTATGGATGGATGGAATCCGATGAATTCTGATGAATTCTTCTATTTTATTGTCTATGTTGTGGCAGACGACCAGGGATCCTGCCCCACCAGGACGACTAGAAGAAGGACGGACCGGGAAAGGGGCACTATCTTTCCCTGGGCGTAAGAGGTAGCCCCCCTGGATTCGATCAGGGCCATGGAGATGGAGCTGGGAAGCTCAACTTTGTGGGGACCCATGGCTGCCACCAGAGGGTGCCTGGACGGTCCTGGAGCCCTGGAGGACAGCACTTCCGCTACACCAGGAAGTGCTGCCGAACCAGAAACTGTGTACGCCCGGAGTGCTTCCGGGTGCAAGGGCAGCACTTCCGCCACACTAGCAAGTGCTGCCGGAAGACCATCAGAGAGCACCTGGAGCACATCTGGGGCGTGATAAAAGGGGCCGCCTCACTCCATTCGAGAGCCGGAGTCGGGTGGAAGAGGATGGAGCTTGCGAGGAGTGGAGTAGAGGTGACAGAGTGAGAAGAAAAGGACTGTGAGCTGTTCTTGTGCTGGTTTGTGTAGTTGTAAATAAACGTGTGTGCTTTTGGACATCTGGCTCTCTCCATGTCAGTCTGTGTCTGGGCAGACAATGTGTATCGGGTTTTTTTTCCTCTTAAATATTACATTATAACTACAGAAGCAAATCTGACAAAACAAACAGATTAAAAAGAGTAGTTCAGTCTTGGGAGCCAAGCTGGACTCACTAGAGGAAGTGGTAGAAGAGAGGCCATTCATGAAGCTGTTTACTATCCTGGACAATGACACTTACCCTCCATATGAGGTTTTCGTTAAACAGAGGAGTTAATCTGGCAACAGATTGAGACAACTGTGTCGCTCCAAGGAGTGTTATGTGAAGACATCAGCCATTAGATTTTATAATGAGTCCCCTGTCAGCTGAGGTGGTCTTGTTCTCTTATGTGCTGACAGGTACTGAGCTGGTCTAGCAGACATCTTAAATGTCAATCACGGTATGTGGGTGATGCTGTGCTAATGACTGCATCCCGTACTGCAAAATTATAAGTTAAAAGAATTTGTAATTATAATCACTTCTTTGCATTTAGCAAATTCTTACACTTTGATAATATACTTATTATATTAATATACTTAATATATGTGTATTTGATTTGTACCCTGTTAGTATACTTAAGATTATTATAATTCTTGTTATATGTACATTTGAGCCAGTATTTGTCTGTTGCTGTAACACTATAATTTCCATCAGGATTAATAACATATCTATCTATCTATCTATCTATCTATCTATCTATCTATCTACAATGCATCCGGAAAGTATTCACAGTGCATCACTTTTTCCACATTTTGTTATGTTACAGCCTTATTCCAAAATGGATTAAATTCATTTTTTCCTCAGAATTCTACACACAACACCCCATAATGACAACATGAAAAAAGTTTACTTGAGATTTTTGCAGATTTATTAAAAATAAAAAAACTGAGAAAGCACATGTACGTAAGTATTTACAGCCTTTGCGATGAAGCTCAAAATTGAGCTCAGGTGCATCCTGTTTCCCCTGATCATCCTTGAGATGTTTCTGCAGCTTAACTGGAGTCCACCTGTGGTGAATTCAGTTGATTGGACATGATTTGGAAAGGCACACACCTGTCTATATAAGGTCCCACAGTTGACAGTTCATTAGTGATGGGCGGAGTGAAGCCTCACGAAGCATCAACACGTTTGAAGCAATTGTGTCGGAAATCGTATCGAATCATTTGACACTCACCTCTCTAGTGACACCTCCTGGCCATTTTCATTAACGTTACAGAAACTTATGATCCACTTCAATGACGTCTGTTAAAACTCTTACTGCTTTTATTTTTTCGCAGCTACAGACTGACAACGAAGAGAAGGGATCGTCAGCAGCTTTTAGTGTCTGATGTCTAAAAAATGAACACTAGGAAGGAACACAGGCAGAATGCACTATACGATAGCAAGAGTTAAACAAAATAAGACGCCTCACCTCATGGATTCCCGGCTCTTTCAATTAGTATTTACTTTTGCACTGTATCATTATAATCGCTCCTGTTATTAGTATTATAATTAACCCTGATCTTTTCTTGAGATCACATTTAATAGCCTTAAATGTTTTCTTTGGTCTGACTTAATTAAAACGGAGTAGACAGAAAATAAATGTTTATCCCTGTACTTTGCCATGATATAGGTAAGCACATTTGAGAAAGAAAATGTGAAATCCTTAAATCACAGATGTTATTATTCGATCAAGTATTAAACTATTTCATTTATTAATACTTTACAATATTTTTTGGAGCTCAAAAGTAACGAGTTCGCTACGAGAAAAGACGCCGTCAGTGGCTCAATTAACTAAGGTGGTTGCTTTTCAAATTCTGAGCGTAGTGCTAGCCCGAGTTCGATCCGAACTAAAGACTCATCATAATTAATAAAAATTAAAAAAATAATCTCGAGTGAAATCTTTATAACCAATTTGAACTATATAATTTTGAGAGATATTGTGGAAGGATCGCATAAGAGATCTGTTCGTGAATCATCCCCACTTAGAATCGCCATCAAAATGCGATGACTAATTGCGTAAGGCAGCTCACGTATTTACATTAATTCATCTTCTATTCATCGCCATTTGACAATTTACAACGACTTGAAAGAATATCTTTTACGGGAAGAATTTAGCAATAATTTAACGGTCAGAGAGCGAAGTGAAATACGACGTGTGTCCGTGAATTTTATGATTAAAGGTACTGAATGTAATGTTTATTGATGCTTTTCAGTTTTTGAGAATACAGTATATACTGTAATATAATCTAGATATATTTAGGATTATCTGACATTTTGTTTAATAATTGGAATATTACAAAATTTACCGTTTTAAATAGGCTGGTGATTTCAATGAACGCGCATGAATATTTTGAAATATGCAAAACTTTTATAAATTGTGTTATTAAAAAAACTGCTCAGGTGCACTTTCCTGTTATTTACTGATTTATACTTGATTAATGGATTAGTAGGTTTTCTCTTTTTGGGAATATAAAAATCTGAACTGCCTAGATGTATCTCAGATCAGGTGTCTAAATTTTACAGTTCTTTTAAACAGAGAAGTAAATTGGTATCCACTAACGAATGTTAAAAGTTTTCTAAAGAATTAATTATTGCTAAGAAGCCTTATATTTACTTTTTAGTGCAGTGTTTGTGCAGTATTTTGTGTAGCTAAGTAATTCTTTGTGACCTATAGTTGTGGTTTTACTCATTAAACCCCTCTCCCTGCTGCAACCCTCCACAGAGTGTTAATAAAGGTAAACATAGCAGGAAAATTAATTCATAGATTAGATTTATCCTTCTAAGTCTAGTGACCTAAAAGTATGTCACAGTATTCATCAATGTTAAGAGTAATGACTGAATATATCATTTTGTTCTCTGATAGACCACCAACTTTTTTACACCGGGCCAAACCGACAATACTTTCGTCTCGTTGTCAAGAGTGAAGAACAAAAGAGAGCTGTCCTAATGGAGTGTCATGATAATCCTGGAACCGGCAACCATAACATGGTGAGAGGAACCAGAAACAAAGCTATTGCTGGCTATTTCTGGCCAACTCTTACAAACGATGTAGCTAATTGGGTAAGTTTTGCAAATACTCCAGTGTGAATCTTGAGATACATTGAACGATTCTGCCTCAGGCTGTAGATTATCATGACTTGTGCTAAGAAACAGTAACTGGCTCATATTAAAATGTTGGTCATATGTTTTTGCAAGACCCCTAGAGCTGAGATGTAATTACCAGGCAGTCATACAATTTCCTTAAAGTATCTGTTTCTGTGCTTCAATTTTTCTTTTGAGGACTGGTGCAGTTTGTTCTGTCTTTTCAAAATGATGCCCAGTTTTACAGTTCTCCCATAAACCCTTAGTGTGTCAAGAAGGATCAATTGGGCAGGTAAACTATGTGTGTTAAATTTTTTTTCTACTAATCCAAAGAGTAGACTAGGTGGTCCTCTGTTTCTTCCTTGCCAAGAGACCAATCGAGTAATAATTATGATGTCACCCTCACAAAGTTGGTTTTGCACCATAGCAAGACCTAGTCGTCAATAGCCCTGTTTTATCATCCTCTGGTAACTAGTTATTTAGGATTATTTTCCTTCGTAATATGCTTGTTTTTTTTATAGTATTCTTGTCTTCTCGTTATCCTTGCTGCTGTCCCTAATTTCTTTGTGAGTTACTAAAGTTATTTCCAGATCTATTGTAGCTTTCCAAGTGTTAAATTCTTTCTTATCTACAAAGTAAGCATATGATGCAAAATTTCATTCAGTTTGTATCTCTTGTTTTAGGTGAGATGTTGTCACCGCTGTCAGCTGAATGATCCCATCAAGACCATGGCACCAGTCTTGCATTCTATCAAGGTAATGGCTGGCTTCAGGTTTGTGAAATAAAATCAAATGAGGTATAATGATTTAATGGCAAACATTTTATCAGGTGAAAGAAGCTTGGGAGGTGGTAGGTCTGGATCTCTTTGGCCCAATGTGTGAAACTGCCAGAAGAAACAAGTATGTGTTGACCATGACTGACCTCTACACAAAGTGGATCGTTGCTGAGCCTCTACAAACTAAATCAGCGAGTGAAGTGTCTGCAGCCATTATAGGGAAGCTGTACACATTTGGCATGGTTAGGAAGATCATTACTGACCAAGGCAAAGAGTTTGTCAACGAGGTACTGTAGAAAAAAATGCTTTTTATTTTTAAATTGAAACATTTCTTGAAAAAGTCCATTATTCATAAACCCATTTATTATCCCTTGTGTGAACTACTGAAGCAATTCTGTTGATTCTTTGTCGACAGTTAAATGAGAATATCTTTGGAGTCCTAAAAATAAAGCATGCTGTCTCCAGTGCTTACCATCCTCAGACAAATGGGCAGGTAATTGTGTGTGTTTAATTTTTTAATTCATGTTGGATGTTGTTGGTAACTGAAAAAAGATTATTTGTTAAATGTTTGTAAATAATTTTGAAATAAACAGGATGAAAGAACAAATCAAAATATCAAACGTGCACTGAGAAAATATGTTAATGAGAGCCACAATGATTGGGACCTCCATCTTCCTGCAGTTATATATGGCATCAGCACAGCTAGGCAGGTGGGTACACATGCCCCGGTTGACAATCTTCTAATGTGTTTGACCTTTCATCAGTCCTAATGCAGTGTGCTAATGGTGAACTTTTTATAACCAGTCTTCAACAAGGTACACTCCATATTTCTTGCTTTTTCACCGACATCCGCGCTTACCAGAAGTTTCAAATGCCTGTCCAATGGGAGAAACTATTGAAATTGGAGATCCAGAAGAAGACATTGACACCAGAGTTAAAGAAATGAAAGCTTTGAATGAAAAGGTCCGTGCCCTAAAAAAGACTTAATCAATATAGCCTATGAAATATTACAGAATTTAAAGTTTAATGCTTGCTTTTGCAGATTATCAAGAATATTGAGAAGGCGCAGACAAGACAACAGAGGTCTTATGGAAACTGTAAAAGGAAGTTGGTGAAAACATGTACAATCAATGTTGGGGATCCTGTCCTTGTTTCTGAAAACCCAAAAAAGCAGTGTCTGAAACCGAGCCTTGCCAGCCGTCACCAAGGGCCTTTTACTGTATCCAGCATCTCTTCAAAAGGTGTCGCTACATTCATGAAAGACGACGGAAAGCACCATCAGCTGAATGTCTCACGTCTAAGGCCGTACTACAGTTGGGAAAGTAAGGGTGTTACCTGAGTTTCTGATCTGGATAAATGTTTTAACCTCAATGAATGTTGCTGTAGAAACTGGTCCAAAAGAACAGAAATTTTAAATTCCTGCAATTTGTAACAGACAGAATGCAATTTTAAAAGTTTGTTTTTTAATCTATTATATCAGATCGTGGACCAACTAAGGATTACTGTCTTCAGGACCATCGATATTGGATATCTTCTCAAGCGAATGATCATCTCTATGCTTGCTTAGGAGATAAGTGGGAGAAGGATTTGGGGCCTTTTCAGGATGAATTGGCAAGTGACCTGTCACCTTTGCATTATTGCTTGGTTAACGGAAATGTAATTGTGGTTTTACAGCCAGCTTGCATAGTGTTTTTATGAACATCTTTTATTAACTTCTACAATAATTACTTCTGTGTTTAGCTGAAGTATGTCCTGGACTCACATCGTCCCTCAGCAGAACTGATTGTCAAGGATGGAAATATCTGCCTTACACATGAGGACTTCTGGAGTCTTGGGTTAAACCGGTGCATGGATTCCAATGTAAGTGTATTCACTTTTTGGTATTTTTACTCATTAATAGAACCCTCTAAGAAAACTTGAATTAAATATGACTTACTTGCATAATTGATTTATTTAATCCTGTTAATTTGTTCTAGATTGGAAATGCCTGCTTCAAGATAGTACAAGAAGCAGCCCAAAGACATGTAATTTGTTTTTGTGTCTCATTCACTGATCTTTGTTGGATTAAATATTGTTTCTATATTGGTTTATTTCTTTATAATTCTTTAATTCTGTTTTTAACAGGGGAAAGATATTCACATTGTGGATATGTATGTGGTGCCCACATGGAAAACCAAGAATGTGGACCCACTTGTTGGTTTGCCAGTAAGTTTCTAGTTCAGTATTTATTTGTTCATTTATATTCATAATTGTGTGTTAATATTTATATCTCAATAATTACAGGACAACCTGGGTTTGAAAGATGCCATATTGTTTCCTGCTTGGAGCAGGCAACAAGATCAAGTGGATCACTATTTGCTATGTGTTGAGTTTGAATTCCTTACATACAACTACAATATTTTTTATTATATTATTTTGACAAATCATAGCACTGTTAACCATGTATTCATATGGAAACATTTCAGGTTTTACTGGTAGCTGAAAGGGAGATATTATTTTTAGATTCTCTTCGCCCTGTTGGTTTTGGAGATGAGACCTACAGAACCATATTTAGGTTTGGAAATAATTGCCATTCTTGTTTAATGATGGCCCTTGTTCAATGGGTACAAGTTCCAGTCATGGCCTTGTTCTATGGCCAGATATTCTAGTTGCAGTCTTGTTCTATGACTGCAGGTTTTGGTTGTGATTTTGTTCTGTGGGTTACAGGTTAAGGTTGTCGCCTTGTTTTATGGTCTGAGGTTCCAGTTCTGACCTTTTGATTATAGTTACAGGTTCCCATTTTGGCCTTGTTCTTTGGTCGGCGGTTTTACTTACTGTCTTATTCTAAGGCTGCAGGTTATATTTCAGATTTGATCTGTGGTTACAGGTTCTGGTTACAGTTTTGTTCTGTAGTTACAGGTTTGGGTTGCACCCTTGTTCTATGGTTACAGTTGCAGCCTTGTTCTTTGGCCAGAGGTTCCAGTTGTGGCCGCATTCTATGGGTACAAGTTTCTTTTAAGGTTTGACCTATTTAATCAATAGCCGGATTGTAATATTGTGTTTTCATTTAATTTTACAGACAAATTGCACGCCGCATCCATATTAGTAAACGAGAATGGTAAACCGGATATGGACGCAGGGACCTGCCCGTGGACGCAAAAGACATAGTGCGCAAGTGCCACACAAAGCCCCCCCCCCACAGAGTGAAACGGGAGAGACTACGTACGTGCGCAAGCGCCACACAAAGACCCCCCCTCTCCCCCCGCACCAGAGCAAAACGGGAGTAAAACAAAGTAAAACGTCATAAAGAGGTTAAAGAACAGGGACAAACACATGGAGAGCAGGTTACAGAACAAAGCCCCCCTCCTCAGAGTAAAACGGGAGAGACTACGAACCGTCTGACATGCCGCAAGCAGGATAAAGCGAGGTCAGAAATAAAACACAGAGTAGGAAACAAAGTAAAACTTTATAAAGGGATTAAAGAACAGGGACGAACACATGGAGAGCGGGTTACAGATGATGAAAACTGGAATGCAACAGCTTCAAAAAAACCTAGGCACGAAACACATGCACACCGAGATACAGAATATAAAGGCAGAAACAACGACAGTTAAACGTCCACACCACACAGCAGAGGCGGACCCGGAAGGTGCAGGCGCCTACATCGTGCGTCGGAAGGCGCGGTAAAGTACAAAAGGCAAAGGCGCCTACACAGCATGGTAAAAACCGACATAATACGGAAGGTGCAGGCGTCGCCGCCATATTGTGAGTGGCACTAATGCGTGGTGAAGGCGCAGGAGGAGACATAGTAAAACAAGAGGAGTCAACGCCCCGCCCCAGAGTGAAACGGGACACACTACGGAGTCCACAAAGGTTCATACATGAAACCCGAGATGGTACGGACGCGCGTCTGAAACTGCGGAAGCAAAACTGTCTCGGCTCCAAAACCAAACAGCTCAACAACTAACACAGCTTCGACACCGAGCCCGCGTGGACAGATCTAATGAACGTGGACGCCTACAACGCGCGTCTCAAACTGCGTAGGCAAAGCAGGCATGGATTCAACACGACACAGCTCGAGTGACCGAGATACAAACACGCGCCTGCCTGGATATGATTAATGAACGCAGGCGCCTACAACATGCGTCTGAAATGCCGCAGACCAGGCAGGCGCTGCTCCAAAAAGAAAGAGCTCGACTAAACGAGATACGAAGTGAATTGGGAAACACTACGGAGTCCGCAGTGCTCCACAATGCACCGCATAATAGTTCGGAAAGAGCTTCGTAGTAACAGTGGGGACACCCAGAGTGACACGGACGAACGCTCCGTATTAAACATACGTCATCCTCACACGTCCAAACTATACAGCATAGGCGAATCACATTACAGTGATGCATTATTAACAGTACGATAAACATCACAGTATCGCAAACAAATGAAAATTATTACTCGAAAAAGGGAAAATATATTCACCACGGACCAGGTGTCATTGAAACAAAAGCAGAATAAAGCGAGAATAGAAATTAAAGACAGAGTACAAAGCAAAGTAAAACGTCATAAACAGGTTAAACAAGGGGACCAAACACATGGACAGCAGGTTACAGATAATGAAGACCGGAATTCAAAAGCTTCAAAAACAAAAGCTCGACTGACCGAGATACAAACTGAAACGGGAAACACTACGGGGTCCGCAGTAGTCCACAATGCACCGCATAATAGTACGGACGGAGCTCCGTATTAACAGTGGGGGGCCCCAGAGTGACACGGGCGAACGCTCCGTATTAAACGTGCGTCATCCTCACACGTGGCTGCCCAGCGGGCACGGGTTCAAAACACCGGGGGTAGGCGAGCGAAGCGAGCAGGGGGCGGAGCCCCCTTGTTGACCCAGGACCTTGGACTGAGATGATGGGCAGACATTTAGAAGTAAATGCTTTTATTCTTTTAGAGTGTTGTCTGTTGACTGCTTAACGTTGTACATCATCTGTCACATTGATTGGCATTCTTCACAACATTCACTTATGACCTCTATAGTTACTCAATAATGTGTATTTTCCAGGACTTTCCTCAGCAGACCTCTGGAAACTATTGTGGCATCCTCATGCTAATGGTAAGTGTCTGCTTTTCTCAAACATTTTCATCTTTCAAAATCTCTTTCAAAGTTTGAGAAGAAGATTTAGACTGTTTGTATTTTACAGTATGCCCTTTGCCTCTGCACACGTACTAGATTTACATTCACTGAGGTAAATTATTTCTTAATATAAAGAAAAGCTCAGGTATTTGTCCCATTTGTCTAATCATTGCACTATTTATTTTCTTTTCCTTTTTCAGAGTGACGTACCGTTGATCCGCCATTGGTGGTGCATCCTACTGATGGAGAGGTTTCAGATAGAGGGGTATGACATTTCTACAATGTTGTAGTGTCTCATTGCATTATCTCAATTAAACACACAAAAAAAAAGAACTTTATCTTCATTGTTTACAAGACACGGCCAACGGTTTGCTTACTGGAGCGATGAGGCTGTTGAGTTGTTGCAAGGCACTCTTCAGCCTCTTTTTAGAGTGTCTGGCCAAATCTCTTCAACCGTCCCACCTCACATAAAAGCTGTGAGTGACCGGGTGGCAGATGAGAAGACGCTGGTAGACTTCATTGTGGAAACACAAGGCTCCCAGCAGCATTTGTCGGTATGTTACTGAATTATTAGCAAAGTCCATGGTTCAGATTTTACAGAGTTACTACATGTCAATAAATATGCCAAAGTGTAATCTAAGGATTGTGTTGGAAGTGGACACCTCACGTTGGACTGCCATTGCCCAAAGCCATCAGTAAAGGTGTGGTGTGCTACTCATGTGGTACAGGGACAGAACTTGGTACCTGGTCTTGTAATATTTCATTCACTTTTTACTTAAGTGATTGGTGTGAGACCATTTAAGGGTAGATAAAGTTAACTTAAATATAAGGGGAGAAAGGGTGCTCTTTAATAATAACCTATCACTTATTGCATTTACAAGCAACATTGGCCTTTTTTTTGTTTGTTTCTTGAACACAGAGGATACTCCGTGGTAATGAGCCTTCCAAGTGGCTGGATAGATTCCAGGAAAAGTCGTCATCTTTCCGAGTGCCTGTGTACCTGGAGTCTGACGAACAACAGGATGCCCTTTTCTCATATATTGAGAGATTTCTGAGAACTGTACAAACAGCATTCCCTATTAGAGATTGTGTGCAGTTCATTCTGGATGTCTTATTCCCTGAGGTAAGACTGCTGGGGTGGCCTGTTATGTAAATAATTTGTGCACCAGATGATCTGTAGTCTTCTGCCCACTTCAATATAGCAATGTGTTTTTTCTTATGCAACTATGCAATTTTTTTTCTCCCCAATATTAGACCACAATATCTTAGTCTGTGTGTGAATCCTCGCAATCCCAGTAACTGTTGTGTTTTTCTCATTGTATGAGTTTCAATAGAAACAAAACCAGGCTGTTTCATTTGGAAAATAAAGCACACATTCTTAGGGGTATTATGCTTTGTTACTGGGTAATTGGTGTATGCCTTCACTTATAATGTGATGTGGTCATATTTCAGTTACATGCAAGCAACTTTTGTATTCTGTTCTTTCTTAATTTTGGATAGTCCATCATCCATGCCCTGGCTGCTCTACAGGGTGTATCAGGACAGGGGGCAGAAGACTTATTTCTTGGTGGCCCAGAATACAGTATCAGGTAAAAGTCAAGTCTATGAATGTTTGAAGTAAGTGTTTAAATATTTCTTGTTTATTATTTTTATATTTTACTTGCCTTAGTGAAGTGGAAGAATTTAACCGAAAGATAGGGCAGCAATTAAAGAAGGAGGGAACGCTGTGATATCTGTTGGAATAGAAGATGATGCTACTGCCCAGTGCTTCCAGAATCCTTCATTTGAGTCTTGGGTCTGAATCTACTGCGTCATTGCCAAGTATTCTGGGGTAACGTATCTTGTTTTGCTTACATTTTGTTTTTCTCCGTATTCCAAGCTCATTTACTTGACTTTAGCTTTAATAAACTGGATGGCTGTCTCCTTCACAATTGATTTTAAAGTACTATACTATTCATTACATAAAAAGCTCTGAACAATTTAGTCCCTTCCTGTATTTGGTACTGTCTCTCCCCCAGCACTCCTCAGTGTAATCTTTAATCCACAACCACTAATTTGCTTATGAAAGAACTGGTGAAGCAGCTTGCACATGTATACCAAAAATATAGAATGCCGGCTATAAATGAAAAATCTTTCAAAATACTTTTAAAACTCCATTTTTAAACTTCACCTCTGCTTAATTCCCACTTCTATCAGTTTATGATTTATACTTCTGGTTTATGAATGGAACTGCATACACTTTGAAAGATTTACACCAGATAATAACCATTGTTTTTTGATGTTTTCTTTTTTTTTTTGTCCGGTGATGCCCTTTGCCATGCACCCTGGTCAAGTCTTGTGCAACTGACTGTGGTGCTGAAGAGAGATTTCTGAAGACCCTCTTGAAATGGAGTTGCAATTGGATTAACACTACAACAGTATGCTGGCTGAGAATGTCCACAGAGGCCTGGGGAGGCTGTGACCTTGTGACCCTGAGACGTTGTTTTGTCAGTCATCCTGACCAACTGGACCTTTTTGTGTTCTGCAACAGGGCCATCAGATATATTTAAGGAGAAGGACCTTTCAATTTTCCTCTTGTGTACTTTTTAATTGTATATATATTTTTTCATTTTGATAAAGTTATATATATTTGTTAAGCAGTTTAGCAGTTGGGCTTTATTAGTATTAAAATATGTTAGAAGTTATTTGTGGAATAATTTTAATAATCAAAATAGCAAAACAATGTAACTTTAAATTTTCTGTGCCCTGGGTAAAATATGTTAAAGCTATGTGGTGATTTTTTTACTTTTTTGTTTTTTTTTGTACATTTGACAAATGTTTTTTTTAGGTGCATTGTTCTCACATTGTTCACTTTTGTTGTTCTCATAACATTTATTCAATAAAATTTGCATGAAAAGTGTGTTTCCTTTTTCATTATTCAGTTATTAACTCACATTTAAGACACTATATGGGTGAATAAAAGCCATTTAAATTTGAGTACAAGACGAGCAATAGTATCACAGAAGATGGTGCTGGGGTTGTGCTTTATGTGGGTTAGACATGAAATGAAGATTTCGTTTTCTTGAAAAAGACTGTTTATGCAATCCACTAGTATCACCGCAACAAAATTTTGTAAACCATGATGCCCTATGACGTGTATTTCATTAATAATAATATGTAAAGTTATTTTTTAAAGAGTTTTTCCAGGGATGAAAAGTGCATCAACAGTTCATTTTTACATATATACACACTTGTTTTGACTAACTGCATGAAAGCCTGGTACAACAGCTGCACCAAACCTGCCAAAAAAGCCCTGTAGTGGATCATAAAAACATCACAAGACGTTCAATGGAACTGAACTGCCATCACTCGATCATCGATACAAGATTCCCTGTGTAAGAAGAGCTAAAAACAACATCAAGGAGAACACTCATCTTGGACAGAACTTGTTTAAGCTTCTCTCATCAGGCAGGCATTTCAGATATATAAATGCAAAGAATCATTATTATTATTATCAATCTGTATGCTACAAATAGACGAAAAAAACTTTTTTCCAACTGCTATAAACTTATTGAACTCGTATATCTCCTCAATCTGAAATCGTTTTCATTGATCATGTACAATTAATGTAGGTAGTGTAGGTAATGCGTAATCTATACTGCTGTGCATTTATGCAATAATAATCCATCCTGGTTACTTTAACATATATGGCATCTTGCCAATATTTTAAACATATTTTGTATGATTACTCAGTTTTTAGTTCATACTTTATTTATTTATTGTATTGTTATATATCTGAACTATTTGACATTGGAATTTAAATGCAACGTGAAGTTGACACGAGTAATTTCGTTGCGTTACTCAATGTCAATAAAGTACTTGAATACATCTATTTTTAAAACTGTCATTTATTTTTTATATGTAGACTATAATAACATATACAATGGTTAAATACTTCTTTGTACAATGGGAACTGAAAAAAGAAGTGCTATGTAAACTAAACGAAGCGATCTCAGTGATAAACAATTAACGTGTATAACGAGGAGTATGACAAGCTTAATTCAGCCGTGAAAACAGAACGTACAATGAATATTTAATAATATCATTATGGTCAACTACTACGGCATTTAAACGAATTTACTGTACTGCCCGTTGATAGCGATCCGTGCCGTAAAGCAAAATGTTTAGTATATATTTTTTTTTTTATTATTAAGCGCATGCGGAGTGTGTTATTGAATACGTATTGAACGAATACGTCATCGCTCACTTTACGGTGCTGCCCAATCTGTTTAACGCATGCGTGAACACTTTACGGCATGCTAGGCTTTCAATACGCCTGCGCGCGCAAATCGGGTAGGCACGCAGATCGGGTAGCGATAGGGGCTACGAAGCCTCAGACATGTGTAGTACTGAGCTCATGACAGAGCTCTGAAGCCTCAGACATGCGTAGTACTGAGATTGGATCATGATAGGGCTTCGAAGTCTCTAGCAAACATGGTCACTGGTTACTGAATCTTTGTGAAGCCTCAGCACACTCAAAGGCATTGACCTCTATATTTTGAGAGTCTATCTGACACTTAACTCTCTAGTTATATTTTGTAATTAGTATTGACATTACACACTTCAGTTAATATAGTTAAACTACAATTCAGGTAGTTGCTGAGAAGTAATTATTGTTCTTGTGGTTTGCTGTGATATCCTTTGTCTGATACATAGTGTCAAAGATATATTGTCATATCAACTTTATATATATAAAAAGATTAGGTAAATCGTGCAACCTTTTTATGGAACGCTTAATTTTGTTCAAAACCGTACGTCATATAGTATACATCTATAAATATAATTTTTTTGTCTTCATTAGGAGAATACAACAATGATACTCTCGTGTCAATTAAACCAATTTAACGTGTATATATCAAACAACATATTTCCACATCCGCCGCAGTAAGAACAGTAGTAGTAGTTCAGTTGTGCGAAGCTCGCTAATTATCCTGATTAGGTGGCTCTGTGGTATCGCAACTGTCTCTCAGTAAAAATACCAGGGGTTCCCGTCGTCGATCCTCCACTTGTGAAAGGTTTTTTTTCAATTCCTCCATTTAACAATATTTTCAGCTTGGACGGATAGCGAGCGAATCGAGCTGTCGAGGGAAGGTTGGGCCGCCGTAGTCGGGCTGGGGGCACTCGTCCCTAATTATATTGTGTATGTAAAGAGTTTCACTGTAAAACGTAATAAGCTTCATATTTGTGTGTTTGGAGACCCTTGTGTCGTACTGAATTTGTATTGTAGAAAAACAAACTACTGTCCAGCATGCCTAAATGTGTCTTTTCGTTTCTGATCGCTATACGGCACTATCAATTTAAGACAATTCGCTATAAACAGTTTCAGCCAATCAGCGCCTTCTAAACATGCAGAATGACAGTGTGAACCTTTATTGTAGCGGCGCAGCATCTTCGTTTCAGTCAGTCATTGTCCTGTTAGACTATTTACTGTTAAGTGCCGCTTGAGGTAGCGTTTATAGTACAACAGGTAGCCTACGTAGTTCTTAAATTGGTATTGAAATGCACACACAAGTCTCCTAAATTATTTATTGAAATACCTACATTTACAGTGTCCGTTTTAGGAAATCGTAGTTTTTACTTGTTCCCGTTATTAGGAATTACAATTTCTCAGTGTCACATATTATTCGTTACTACTCGCGAGTCCCGCATCATTGAGATTCTTTTTCAATTTTTTTAAAAGGATCATTAATTGAACTGACTACAGCTGACTTGTCATCTTCTTAAAATGACTTTATTGATTTGATGTTGACAATCATAAGGTCAAAAACCAAGGAGGATATGAGTTTGCTTGGACTGTGCTGTTTCTTTTTTTTCGTGACATCGCATCAGTAGAGAGTGCGTCAAGTTAACAATGCATTCTGTCCTAAATGACAGCGCACACGCTTTTTGATATTTCCTAAAGGCCAATGTGTCTCAGTTTGCTCATTAATATATTTTGACAGTGTATTTTAGTGAGAATGATTATAAACATATTACCCATGTTCATTTCCCATGTAGATATGTAACGTTTGGTGAGAATAAATAAAAAGTAACAACACATATAATAGTTATGTTGCATTGTTTATGATTAACAAAATTCATAGTTTATCTGAAATGATCTACTTATACAGTCGATTTATTCCACTTCTGAAGGTGTACATTGTCGGTATTCTCCATTGCAATTGCCCCCGAGTGTAACGTGTGCCAGTGCAACTGAAGGGTGGCAGATGAGCTCACGTAATGGGTGACAAGGCACATCCTCACCCTGATGCCGAGGCTCTTGTCATGAATATTCCCATCTTGTGCTTTTTCTCGTTCCTGCCAGTTTACTATTATTATTGGACACGTATGTAGAGGGAATGTGTGTCTTATTTTATGTCTATGAAAGGAAGGACGGTAAAGCCTTGAATGAAACTGAGTGTTGATGCTTGGGTGACACGACAGGTGAGGAGCAGGGAACGTTAAATGTAACAGTGACTGCGGGGGATTGTGGAACTGGAAGATGGTTTAAGAATACAGAAACGACAAAAGCTTAGTCTTTCAATAATTCTATTTACATCAATGATTTACTCTGTTGTGCTGCAGTTCGGAAGATTACTTATTTACCCCCCAACGCGCAGCCTTTGATAAGATGCATTCAGAAGGAAAGGATGTTGCTGACAGTGTCAGGTGCTTTTTTGAAAGTTTGGCTCCAGATGTGCTTATCCAGCTGCTCCTTCTTGTCAGTACTTGAGTGATCTTTATGTTCACGTCTGGATGAATTCGCAAAGTTTCTTTACAACTTTTTTGTCTGATTAACGCAGAACTCCCGAAGCTTTCCTAAAATTGCAGAAGACAGTTGTGATTAGTTATGCAGCACACGCTTTTACTCACATTGCTTTTTGGAAATCAATAATACAAATCAGCTACAGATCTGGGAATCACTGAATAGTAAAAACGTTTAATGAGAGTGTCTTGCGCATATACTGGTGTAATGACCACGTTGGCTTTAGTGAAGCGTTTCTTACCCTCTCTGATATGATCGACATGGCGTATTGTAGATTCTGGACTGTTATAATACGTGCTACCTTACGCAAAATATGCTCATTAATTTGTTACAGATTCTAGGTGGACACGATTCCACACCAAAGAAAAAGGTGCCCCATGTAAATCGTTTATAATTTCTCCAAAATATATTTGTTAACTTTCAGACAAGTACTACTTAACTGTTTTATACAAAATCCTTATTTCAATATATGCGAGCCCCAATTAGGATTTGAATACGGGTTAGCGAACCTTATCGCTGTAGCAAGACCAACTGCTTTTACGCTTTAAGCCAAAGCACTTTAACAAATTAGTGAATGACCAAATCGACTGCTGACCTCGCAGATATCAATGACGTCATTACGCTAGCGCGACTCAAAATCACGTGACGGGCGCATTTGAAGCAAGCCTCGAAGCGGCGCTTCGATCTCCAGTGCTTCGAAAGCTCGACACAGTGTGAAACCTGAGTATCGAGCAGCCCATCACTACAGTTCTTGTCAGAGCACAAACCAAGCATGAAGTCAAAGGAATTGTCTGTAGACCTCCGAGACAGGATTGTCTCGAGGCACATATCTGGGGAAGGTTAAAGAAAAATTTCTGCTGCTTTGAAGGTCCCAATGAGCACAGTGGCCTCCATCATCCATAAGTGGAAGAAGTTCGAAACCACCAGGACTCTTCCTAGAGCTGGCTGGCCATCTAAACTGAGCGATTGGGGGAGAAGGGCCTTAGTCAGGGAGGTGACCAAGAACCCGGTGGTCACTCTGTCAGAGCTCCTTAGGTCCTCTGTGGAGAGAGGAGAACCTTCCAGAAGAACAACCATCTCTGCAGCAATCCACCAATCAGGCCTGTATGGTACAGTGGCCAGATGGAAACCACTCCTTAGTAAAAGGCACATGGCAGCCCGCCTGGAGTTTGCCAAAAGGCACCTGAATGACTCTCAGACCATGAGAAAGAAAATCCTCTGGTCTGATGAGACAAATTTTGAACTCTTTGGTGTGAATGCCAGGCGTCACATTTGGGGGAAACGAGGCACCATCCCTACAGTGAAGCATGGTGGTGGCAGCATCATGCTATGGGGTTGTTTTTCAGCGGCAGGAACTGGGAGACTAGTCAGGATAAAGGGAAAGATGACTGCAGCAATGTACAGAGACATCCTGGATGAAAACCTGCTCCAGAGCGCTCTTGACCTCAGACTGGGGAGACGGTTCATCTTTCAGCAGGACAACGACCCTAAGCACACAGCCAAGATATCAAAGGAGTGGCTTCAGGACAACTCTGTGAATGTCCTTGAGTGGCCCAGCCAGAGCCCAAACTTGAATCTGATTGAACATCTCTGGAGAGATCTTAAAATGGCTGTGCACCAACGCTTCCCATCCAACCTGATGGAGCTTGAGAGGTGCTGCAAAGAGGAATGGGCAAAACTGGCCAAGGATAGGTGTGCCAAGCTTGTGGCATCATATTCAAAAAGACTTGAGGCTATAATTGCTGCCAAAGGTGCATCGACAAAGTATTGAGTAAAGGCTGTGAATACTTATGTACATGGGATTTCTCAGTTTTTTTATTTTTAATAAATTTGCAAAAACCTCAAGTAACCTTTGCTCACGTTGTCATTATGGGGTGTTGTGTGCAGAATTCTGAGGAAAATAATGAATTTAATCCATTTTGGAATAAGGCTGTAACATAAGAAAATGTGGAAAAAGTGATACGCTGTGAATACTTTCCGGATGCACTGTATGTCTATATATTCAATCTCTTTTCGCTGTTCCATTATTTTACTGAGTAATAATTTCAGTTTGTTAGCGCTAATGTGATCTTTACTATCAGTTTTTTTAGACTTTCGAATTTTAGTACTTTCATAATCTCTAACCTGCTCTGCATGTGTATCGTGCCAATGTTTTTGAACCTCTTTACGGCGTTCTACTTTGTCTTCTACTCTTTGTCTTTTCTTCTTCTCCTGTTTGTGTTTTATTTCCGCCCCCACCTGGACCTGTTAGTTTTTCAATTCATCTCTCAAGTCTCGTCTAGCGGGACATGAAATTATCTCTCTGAAAATATCTTGTCTTGTCTCTCTGAAAAAGTCGTGTCTCGTCTTGTTTTATATAATTGAGAGATGGGTTTCCCCTCAACATTAACATTAATCAATAACTTCATGTTTCCCAAATTGGAAGATCCATTTACAGCAATTCTGTGCTCAGCTCCAGAGTGTGTGTGAAGTGCCTACTTTGGGTTTCTCCAGCTGCTCAGGGGAGTCTTAATTGGTCACACATGAGCGAGTGTAACTTGTTCCTATGTTTGACTTCTGCCTTGTGCTCAGTACTGCTGAGATTAATTAACAGATTGATTTATATAATTGAATTCTGCAGTGAATTGGTGTACTATCTATTGTGTAATCCTGCTTTGTGCCCCATTGTGCTGGGCACATGGTGCACTGTAGCCCCACTGAAGTATTAAAGAGGGGGGGAAGGACTTCCAGGCACACAATAATGTAGTGTGTCACCATGCAATGCTTTTACTTAATGCATTTAAGGGGATCCTTATACATTTTATATGATTTAAAAAGACAACCAATTAATAGTACAGAGTAATGGGGATTGTGGAAGAGAGGTGAAAAAGAAAGTGAAGGCAGGGTGGAATGGGTGGAGAAGAGTGTCAGGAGTGATTTGTGACAGACGGGTATCAGCAAGAGTGAAAGGGAAGGTCTACAGGATGGTAGTGAGACCAGCTATGTTATAGGGGTTGGAGACGGTGGCACTGACCAGAAAGCAGAAGACAGAGCTGGAGGTGGCAGAGTTAAAGATGCTAAGATTTTCACTGGGTGTGACGAAGATGGATAGGATTAGAAATGAGTACATTAGAGGGTCGGCTCAAGTTGGACGGTTGGGAGACAAAGTCAGAGAGGCGAGATTGCGTTGGTTTGGACATGTGCAGAGGAGAGATACTGGGTATATTGGGAGAAGGATGTCAACAATAGAGCTGCCAGGAAAGAGGAAAAGAGGAAGGCCTAAACAAAGGCTTATGGATGTGGTAAGAGAGGACATGCAGGGGATGGGTGTAACAGAACAAGATGCAGAGGACAGGAAGATATGGAACAAGATAATTCGCTGTGGCGACCCCTAACGGGAGCAGCCGAAAGAAGAAGAAGAAGACAAATAGCAAAAATACACAGGAACACTGGGAGGAAAGGTAGTTTCAATATGGTGCTACTCCAGGTTCTTGCTCCCAAAGTCAATGGAAGATAAAGGCTTTGGCACCACCGGAACTAAACCAAAAGCAAGACCAGGCATATTATACAAACTCACCTGATTGACTTGAAGGGATGTCGAAGGATACCACTTCACTCCAGCTGCTCCAAACACCCTTGAAGTAGTCTCCATTTGGAACTGAGCGAACCTTTGTTTCATAAGTAGCACCTGACTTTAGATATTTACTTGAAATGATCAGACTCTCACTTGTTACATTCACATGCTAAATGAAACAAGAAAATAGAAGTAAAGAACACAAAGTGAAAGAGAATTCTACATAATCAATACAAAATAAGCTAGAAAGTAGAATGTTAGGTGACTTTCATTGTAAGAATCTGAAACTTATTCAGTATATATACTAGGGGACTTACCCCCTGCTCGCTTCGGTCGCCAACCCCCCTGGCCTGCGCTATGCACCAGCCATTTCGCGTCTCTGCCGCTCGCGTTGTGAAGAGGGGGGCTGATCGCACCCCAAGGAGACACGGTCACTCCTCCAAAACCCCCTCTTAAATGGTGACACAATGGGAAACAAATGCAGTTTTTTTTTACCTCCTCTTTGCTTGATCAGCTGCTGGCTTGCAGCTCGCGTGGCACTTCGAACATTTAAAAGCCTGTACAGCAGCTGTCCTACTCTTTATCTTTTATTTCCAGCCCTGGGCGTGGTTAAATCTCTTGGCACACAGTCTCGTCTCGTGGGACGTGAATTCTTGATATTTTTTAGTTTATAATTTAAAAAACAGAATAAGAATCTGAAAATCTAACAACATCACATTAAAGTTCGATAAATTCTGAAAAGAATGATACCAAACATAATATGTAGGTTTTAAAATAACCCTGATTTAAAGCGTGACATTAAAACGTCACATAAAATCGTTGCACTTTTAGGCTTAGAATTTTATATATAGAGAGTAGATATATTCTGTTTTTCATCAGCTATTAGTAGAGATTTTGGCACCTCACTGACTAATGTACTGGTTGTGTCTTGTTTTTACCAAGAGCATGGCTGCTGTATGAGTGGGTCAAGGTGTGTTGTTCCTTTAGATGTAAAAAAACAGGAGAAAATTAGCTTCATGGTTTATTTGCTGCCTTCTTATCCCTACTATTTAACTTGATATTAAAGAAAATTCAACACCCAGTCCTCAAAATTCTAATGCAGTGAATTTGCTAGGTGATCTTTTCTTGCTAAACATGATGTAAAGCAGTGGTCCTCTACTTTTATTCCTCCCAGTGTACCACCTGTGACCCCCTCCCGCCCGCTCCCTACACAGACCCTGTTATTTTCCCTCCTGTACTTTTTTTTGCAGTCTTGACAAATGTGCTTGTTTTTAAACTTACATTTATTAACAGATATTACACTGCATATGGTTTTGAGAAGCACAAAATACAATTAGTGGGCAATTTCAAAAAGAGCCTATATGTTTTTATTAAATGAAAGTTATTTTACAAGTCCCATAATTTCTTAATTATAACATAAAATAAGTAGGCATTTTTAGGGAAAAACAATAACCAGTATTCAGCAACATATAGAATTTGCCACTGTAGATAATTCTGATATGAACAAAAGCTGCTCACCACTCACTGGGCTTAAGTATTACAATTTTTAAAAACAGAAAATGTTTCTGAAAATGAAAAATAAAAGCAATTTTAAAATGCAAAATTAGTAATTACAGATATTTATTCAAAACGCAACTACAAAACCAACTTTAATACCCTCTGGATTCATCACTGTAGCATTTTCACCAGCGATAGCCACATTTAACATAAGTTGAAATGTAAATCTGTTTTCTCTCTACATACAATGATCAAGTCAGATGTAAAAGACAAAAGCAGTCCACTGAGATTGCTCTTTTAATGGTCTATAATGATTGCCTAATGGTTTCTGATGTAGGGAATTGTTCTGTACTCGTTTAGCTTGACCTTAGTGCAGCCTTTGATACCATAGATTGTAACATTTTACTTCATTGGCTTAGACAGCTTGCTGGTATTTCCAGCTCTTCCTTAGACTGGTCCTCATCCTACTTATCAAGCAGGAGCTTTTCTGTTGGTATGAGTAAATTGTCTTCTGTCACTGCTTCTCTAAATTGTGGAGTACCCCAAGGTTCAATCCTTTGTCCATTGTTATTTTCATTTAACATCCTTCCTTCAGCAGGGATCATTCAGTCTTTTAAAGACATCTTTTATTACTTTTATACTGATTATATTCAGCTGTATATTTCTTTGAAACCACACCAACTCGATAGGTTGTCCAAACTAGTTGAGTAGGTTTCACGGATTAAAGAATGACTTGCTAACAATGACTTATTTTTAAATTCCAGCAAAACCGAAGTCATGATTAGTGTTTCTCCTGACACTTATCCTAAAATTAATCAGGTGCTTGCATCCTTCTGCATGACTGCTAAGTCCAATGTTCAAAACCTTGGTGTTATATTTGATTCCTCTCTAAGTTTTAACTAATATGTTCAATCTATTTCTCATTCCTATTATTTTCATTTAAGGAATATTTCAAAAAGGTGTTCATGGATTTGTTTCCTCACAATTAGATTATTGTAATACGTTGTTTACTGGCTTGGACAAATCATCCCTTTTGCGTCTTCAAGCTATACAAAATGCAGTGGTCAGGTCGTTCCAGAAAGAAAGATTATATTATGCCTGTTTTATACTCTTTACATTGGCTTCCAGTGGTTTTTAGGATTTGTTTAAAATTCTTTAGTACTAGGATGTTGTACCGTGTTAGCCATCATGTATATAGCGAGAAGATTAGCAAAATGACCCTTTTTATTGGCTAACTAGAAAGATTATAATTTGCAAGCTTTCGAGGCAACTCAGGTCCCATCTTCAGGCAAGCTGTAATTCTTGTACTTGTATATGGAGCATTGAATGGACAAGCTCAAGTCTGTTTATCCAGTCTCCCTCTCAAACTTACTGCCACTTATACACTTAGATCTCAGGCTCGGAATCTGTTAGTTGTTCACGAGATTAAAACCAAGGGGGGATAGAGCCTTTTAATCCTATGCACCGAAGATTCAGAACAATCTCCTTCTTCACCTTCTCTGTGGACTCTTTTAAAAACAGTTAAAAACTTTCTTGTTTAGCCAGGCTTTTGCTTAGAGTTTTATTGTTACTAATTTTATTTGTATTTACTTTATCTTAATTTACTTAATATATTTGATAGATTTTACCCTATTATGAATCTTAATACGTCTATGTCTTGCCTAGCTTAATCTTTTTCATTTTTCTTTTATTGTACAGCGCCTTGTGACATTTTGTCTGTGGAATGCACTTTATAAATTAACTTTACTAACTTACTTACTTTACCAAAAGCATTGTGTAGGGAGAAGGCGGCAGTAAGGTAAGCCACAAAATGATAACCAACCCTGACACTTTTAAAAAGTGAGTGCAGTCTGACAGAAGCAGCAGCGTGTGTAAATTTGACCTACCATCTCCTTCATGAAAACTCTGATCTTTGGCATCAGGCTGAAGCTGAAGCACTACATTTCTTTATGGTAATTTAGCACATCAGCTTCTTTTCACTTTTTCTTGTTGAGCAATTATGAGGAGATCATTACAATTCTAATTATAGGCCCGTAGCTGCGGTGCAATGTGCTGAGTAGAGCAGACACTGGAGTCGTATTTTCGTCCAACGTACAAATTGTAATTTGGTTAAATTATATACAGATACAAATCTACATATGAAACAAAAGGTAAAAGGGACTTTGAGAAGGCTGACAGTCATTGCACAATGTATGCAATATGTTTTTAAATATGATGAAATGGGCCAATTTAAATAAATGCTTGACACCACTGCTGTAGCTTGATTTTTAATTATTTTGATGCTATTTTATAATTTTTTTCCGTCATCATTTGGACCCCTGTGACCCAGTGTTAGGATGTAGCGAGTTGGACAATGACTGATCATTTGGACCCTCCCTGAGTTTGCAGGCTCCTCTAGTGGGCCATGACCTACTGGTTGTGAACCACTGATGTAAATCACCTACAAAATATTCTTATACAGGGGGTCCTCAGGTTACGACACCATTCCGTTCCTACAACAGTGATGTAACCCAAATTTTGGTGTAAGTCGAAACACACCCTAGCCTAAGTGACTTACCTATCCTTAAACATTTGTAAAACCAAACCAGTTCACCAACTCTCTCACTCATAAGCTGTGTACTTTCGCTGCGCGCAACCAAACCAGTTCACCAACTCCCTCACTCATACGCTGTGTACTTTCGCTGCGCGCAACCAAACCAGTTCACCAACTCCCTCACTCATACGCTGTGTACTTTCGCTGCGCGCAACCAAACTAGTTCGCCAACTCCCTCACTCATACGCAGTGTTATTGTGTATTCTTCCACCATGCACAACCAAACTAGTTCGCCCACATAGTCTGTAAGTACGACACTAGCGGCGTAAGCCGAAATACTCACATCTCAATTTTTTTTAAGTTTTTATGGGAGTGAGCATTGTAAACTCGAAACATCGTATGTCGAGACGTTGTAACCCGAGGACTCCGTGTACTAGCAAATGATATCACTAGCAATCAACGATGGATTACTTACATCACGGATGAATGTTACTTTGCTAATAATTTGAACCATGCAATTACACACATCGTAAATACTGTGTTTACACTAAGTACTTGAATCCTTATTGCACAAGGGTGGGTCAAACGAAAATCCTTAAAATTGTGATAGAAATTCTAAACACTGTACCATTATCATGGAAGTTGGCAACATCATTAGCAATAACATTAGGAGTGTCCAGCAGGTGGAAGAGTCCCAATAACAGTATATCGATGGCAGGCCCACTGGAAACATGCACCAAACGGGAGCAGTGCTCAGTTTTTTTTCTCTTTTTGAGCCATGAAGGGGGAAAAGTCTATTGAAATGTATTGGTGAATGAAAGTTCAGTAAGATGATGCATATCTGTCACTCCAGCAAGTGTACAAGTGGAGTAGAAAATTTTGAAATGGAGTGAGTCCTATGACACACCAAGTATTGACTCTAGAGCTGACTGCAGAAATTGAACACATCCTGGCAGAAAATCATTAAATGACAGAGAAGGAAACAGCTGCACTTCTGGACACCTATCATGGTTCAGCATACGTTATGATGTACTCCACTTCCACAAAGTGTCTGAAAGGTTTGTGCCATGGCAGCTGAGTTGAAACAACCGTGTGATGATGCCAGTCAGCAACTACTGACACACTTTGAAGCGGAAGTGGATGACTTTGTAGCAATAATTGTTACTAGAGATGAAACCTGGGTTCACTACCACCAACCAGAGACCGCAAACCAAGAGAGTGAGCAAGGAACGGTGCCATCCATCCTATCCATAACCAAAGAAGTTTCCTTTTCACAGCCATCTGAAAAGAAGGTGATGCTGGTCTGGTCTCAAATCAAATGCCGCGTCTTTCACATTTGGATTTTATATTGGCTACCAAGTCCATTCCATATGTGAGTCTTTGATTAAACCTTCTATACAGAAAGTGTTTAGGTATCAGACCTAGCTTGGTTCTGACACTGATCCATGCATTCCTTATCTATTCCTGACGTCTGTATACCAGAATTGCCTCATAAATTCAGTCTGTTTAGTTGGGACATATTCTTGTATTTATTAATCTAATTACTAATTGTTTTCAGTTCAGCCTGAATTTCACCTCATTAGAACTCAATTATCATATTGACATAACAAACTCAATCTATGATTTCTCACACTAAATTGCAGGAAACTATTTTAGGTGAAAGAAAATACTCTTAGGAATGGCAGATGAAGTACCTCCTGGAGTGCAATGTTTTAACAAACACTTGACTTCCATCCTTCTTGTGATGCCTTTAATCGGCTAATAAATTTTGGTTCTGGTAAGAGAATAAGCTACACCACCTGCTCCTAGTTTTAGAATTTGGACAAAATAATTTACAAATGGGATAGAAAACGAGGATGGCTGCATGTCATGTAATTTACTAATTTTAGTAATGGGGCACAAAAAGACTTTAATATCACAGTGGGAAAGTGTATTATTGGTTTGGGTAATTAGGAAAATTGTCAAAACCTCTATTAATAAATTGTGAACAATTATTCCAATCTTTCGTTGTAATCAGGGACTAACCATAAATGGCACACTCACATATACAGTCATATGAAAAAGTTTGGAGAACCCCCTCTTAATTCTTTGGAATTTTGTTTATCATTGGCTGAGCTTTCAAAGTAGCAACTTCCTTTTAATATATGACATGCCTTATGGAAACAGTAGTATTTCAGCAGTGACATTAAGTTTATTGGATTAACAGAAAATATGCAATATGCATCATAACAAAATTAGGCAGGTGCATAAATTTGGGCACCCCAACAGAGATATTACATCAATACTTAGTTGAGCCTCCTTTTGCAAATATAACAGCCTCTAGACACTGTCCTCCTATAGCCTTTGATGAGTGTCTGGATTCTGGATGGAGGTATTTTTGACCATTCTTCCATACAAAATCTCTCCAGTTCAGTTAAATTTTATGGCTGCCATGCATGGACAGCCTGCTTCAGATCATCCCATAGATTTTCAATGATAGTCAAGTCAGGGGACTGTGACGGCCATTCCAGAACATTGTACTTCTCCCTCTGCGTAACTTTAACTTTGTGACTGATGCTTGAACATTATCCTGAAGAATTTGTTGATATTGGGTTGAATTCATCTGACCCTCGACTTTAACAAGGGCCCCAGTCCTTGAACTAGCCACACTGCCCCCCACAGCATGATGGAACTGCCACCAAATTTGACAAGTAGGTAGCAGGTGTTTTTCTTGGAATGCGGTGTTCTTCTTCCGCCATGCAAAGTGCTTTTTCTTATGACTAAATAACTCAATTTTTGCCTCATCAGTCCAAAGCACTTTGTTCCAAAATGAATCTGGCTTGTCTAAATGAGCATTTGCATACAATTAGCGACTCTGTTTGTGGTGTGAGTGCAGAAAGGGCTTCTTTCTCATCACCCTATACAGATGTTATTTGTGCAAATTGTGCTGAATTGTAGAACGATGTACAGATACACCATCTGCAGCAAGGTGTTCTTGCAGGTCTTTGGAGGTGATCAGTGGGTTGTCTGTAACCATTCTCACAATCCTGCGCATATGTTGCTCTTATATTTTTCTTGGCCTGACAGACCTGCTGGGTTTAACAGCAACTGTGCCTGTGGCCTTCCATTTCCTGATTACTTTCCTTACAGTTGAAACTGACAGTTTTAAACATCTGAGATCGCTTTTTGTAGCCTTCCCCTAAACCATGATACTGAACAATCTTTGTTTTCAGATCTTTTGAGAGTTGCTTTGAGGATCCCATGCTGTCACTCTTCAGAGGAGAGTCAAAGGGAAGCACAACTTGCAATTGACCACCTTAAATACCTTTTCTCATGATTGGACACACCTGTTTATGAAGTTCAAGGCTTAACGAGCAATTCCAACCAATTTGGTGTTGCAGGTAATCAGTATTGAGCAGTTACATGCATTCAAATCAGCAAAATTACAAGGGGTACCCAAATTTTTGGACAGCCAGTTTCTCACATTTGATTTAATTTCATACAACTAAATATTACTTCACTAAAAGTCTTTGTTCGGAAAACACCCCAGTACTCAGATGTTCCTAGGAAATGAAAGACATACCACTGTTATCTTTTTTGTTGAAAGTAGAGTCAATTATTATGCAGGCTGAGAGGGGTTCCCAAACTTTTTCATATGACTGTACTTTGACCATTTAGAGCTGCAAAACCACCTTACAAACACAAAATACATCAAAATGGGGAGAATCACAAACCTATCACATACATTGACCACTCTAGGATTTGAATCTGGCACTGTGAAGCAGCAGGGCTACCCAGTGTGCCACCTGCAGTGTGCCAACCAACAAACCCTCAGATCTCCAAGCAAACAGCCAACTCAAAAATCAATGATGAATGTAAGGCAGGAAATTGGCAGACAAATCACTAAACACTGAACAAAATCAACTTACCTTGTAGTCTAAGGAATTCTGAATCCAATATGCAATGTTAAAAACTAATTTGCTTTTCAAAAAGGCATTGGCATTTGAAGAAATGAAGATTGTTGCTGCTTTTGTTTCTTCAGTATAATTTACTCTCATTATGGAAGGTGTCTCGGGTTTAACTTCAATAGAAAAGATTCACAGTTGGTTAAAACATGTACAGTATTTCCGTAAAACATTTAAATAAAACATGCAGTAATGTGTTTTTTCTCTTTTTGTTTAATGGCATATATAAATAAAATTTCATTATATTTTTGTATTTACATTCTTATCATTTTTTCATTTGAACAGACAAATAAAACTGCAAATTATTCAGTTCAATACATTTCAATTTTTTCTAACGTAGAGTTCTTCGCAGAGTACTTACACATATTTTAAACAATACAATAACAGTAAATTACTCAATCTTACATTTACATACATAAACACAATTATCAAGGCAAACAAACAGGGAAGCAGAAACGAATGTCAGTGTTTAATGACAATAAATGTTGTCTATATAAGAATTTGTTATTTGTAATAATTGAGATTTAGATGATCAAGCACATGAACCCCACATAGAAGTGGGGAAATAAGAAGAATTGGGATTTAGAGTTAAGGAAAACAAAATCTCCAGCTTAGAGCATTCCTTGCCTAAGTCAACTCCTGGTTTCATGGACTTTTATCAGTAAAATGTCCCACAGACCAAATCTGTCTGAGATGTTAAAAGAATTCCTGCAATGGTTTCATATATAATTATTAATAATGCTTAGTTACCTGGCAGTTAGACAGCTAATTATTGAGTAATTACAGTGCAACTATCCTGTAATAAGAGACAACAAAAAGTTCAGGCAAGTACTGAATAGCATTCCATAATTAGCAAGTAGGTCATTTAACAATAACATGCAGTAACTATAAAAAGCGTTCATCCTTTAGGAAGTTGCAGTTTATTGTTATACAACATTGAATCAGAGTGTCATTTTTACTAATAAGTTTGAAGTGAGAGGAAAGCAGGCCATTCAGTCTGACATCAGTTGTCCAACTCTTTTGAACGTTTTGCTAAATTAACTTTAAATACTAGTATCCACCAGGGTGCTTGATAACTTTGTTCATGTATCTTTGTGAAAATTTGCTGCTATACATTTGTGATGTGCTCACCGACTGAGCAAGTCAATTACACAGAAGGCATCAACATGTCTAATAAAGTGTCCACTCAGTATGTTATTGCTACTTTTTTATTAATATAACTGCTGCACACACTCCTGTATTTTTACAGAAAACAAAGTTCTCATCTTAGGGCAAACAATTATTAAAAAACAGAGTTTACATTTTTCTACCTTATTAAAATGATGTAAACTCCACTTATCATGCATCTGCAAAACATTGCGGCCGACACGGTAAGTGCTAGACTTGTCACTAGGTGGTGCTCTACTCAAAAGCCAGCACAGCATTGCCAGGACAGACACTGACGGTGAAGAGAGGGGATCTCGCAGCGTGCCTATACTTGGCAAAAGGGTCGCTCCGGGGCAAACATAGCACTTTCATTTCATACTGGGGAAAACAAAGGCGAAAAAAAAAATTGCGTGTCATGTAAATCCCAATGGCGTGCATTAATCCAAATGGATGCATTTCAACATACAGACGTCACTTTTACATTGTCATTTTATTAAAGGAAGGAAGTGTGTTTGTTATGGTCCCAAAGAGAAAAATGCTCAGGTTCCATTTTTTAATATTGACTCAATGCACACCGATTTAAAAATTAATTACTGACAATATTCAGAAGGCCTGTGAGAAACATAGTTTGAGCAAAACTGCCATATTTAAGGATAGCTAAAATCACACAAAACGCTGCCAAATATGGAACAATAGAGGCTGAACATGATGATGTTCTTCGTCCAGATGGTAATTCATACTAAATGTAATGAGAAAAAATAATGAGCATCCATCCATTATTGAACCCAAAAATGTAGTAAGGGGCTGTAGTTGGGAGGCAGCTTATTCTGGCAGCATTAGGCACAAAGGGAGGGCCAGCTGTGAACTGGTTAACAGCCCTCTGCCTGGCACCCAGGGCCGGATTTTCCTATAGGCTAACTAGGCTTCAGCCTAGGGCCTCAAGATCAAGAGGGGCCTACATTCAAATTGTTAGCAAAATTAAAATTACACTATTCTAAAAACAGTGAACACTAAAACACTGAACCGAAAATAAGGAGAAATTCTACGCATATGACTAATAAACAAACATAAAAATGAATTGGTTAAGATCAAAGCGTATTACATATTTTATTATCTCTCATGTAATTTACAAACTTAAAAATGAAAGTGAAAGGGCCTCATAAGTGGAATAGCCTAGGGCCTCTTTTCATATAAATCCAGCCCTGCTGGCACCATTAAGCACGCATTATCACTTCTTCATACAAAGGCATTGTAAAGTTGCTGAGCAGCCTAATCTGTACACCAGCGGGAAGTGACAGGAAAACCAGAGATACCCAGAGAAAAATCCAGGCTGACACAGCAAACCTCAACTCCATTCCTGATTTGAAACCAGGACTGTGAAGCATCGAGGCAGAAGTGTTTGCCTCTGCACCACCCTTTAAATTATAAACGTTGAAGATTTAGACTACAGGTTTTCTATAATTTACAAACATATGCAGAAAGCAAAATCTGCCAAACATTCAAAACACTGATATGCTTGGAGAGCTGTCCAGAATTTTTCTTATTTTCTTTAATTGTTGTTCAACACATTAAAGCTTAGGGATCAGATGACATCCGAGCAACCTGCACATAACTGATAAGATGGGTTATGTTACTTAATATGGCACCACATGCAAGAAAGCATCCATAATGTGTTAAAACTTTTTGTTTCTTGGGATGGTTGCTCGACCTCCATCCAACTTCTTTGTCTACTGACAGTATAAGCAGTACAAAAGCACACCTGAACTCTTATTTTACAGTACTGTATATCAGTTTTCTTGAACTTTGCAATTATTTGCCTTTGCTCAGATCATCATCAAGTGCTACTTACAAGAAATTGTAAAAGGATCATGGGTAAATGCCTCAAAGCTTCAAACCATTGCAGTATCACTACTTTATAGTCCTCTCTAGATGAGTTTTCTCTGGGAATTCTAATTTTCCTCTAACATCCCTGAAGATGTCTACATTTAGTTAATCAGCATCCGTAAACTGTTTTTGTCTAAGTGAGTTTGAGAGCACAAGTGATCATGGCCTGTGACAAGATGGTCATTTCATCCATTGTTGGTTTCTGCCTTTCACCAGTGCCGGTTACTCCATTAGGCAACTTAGGCTGCCGCTGAAATTGCCAACACCCGAGGGACCCCTTTTATGAAAGTTAAGGGGCACATGCTCCAGTCAGGGAGGGGTGAAGTTTATGTAACTCAATTGGCGTATGCTCCAAATCTTTCTGTCCCTGTTATGGACAGTGAGGGGCACCTTTCTGGATAATAAAGGAGTGAATGTCCATCCCACACTCCCTGCCTATACCTTTTAGAAATAATGCTTCTTTAAAGACATTATAAGGTTCTTTACTGGGTTGTGTGGTTCCTTGTAGCACATTTGCTTGACAAAGCATCATTTATGGTAGGCCCTCAAGCAGAGCACTAATAGATTAAGAAGGCCTAGACTTTGCCTGTGTTATTGTACTTTCCTTTTAATGTGACCAATGTTTTACCATCTACAGTATTCATGGTTATTCACTGTATGAAGCCTAATACAGATCTATATAAATAAAAATTCTTTCTGGAACCTTCATATGGATGGGTCTTTTGGGGACCAAAAATGGTTCCCGGATGGCATCGTTCTAAAGAAACGCTCTGGCATCTTTATTTTTTAGAGTGTGGGAGTATATTTGGGCTTCGACCAGCACTGCCCTTCACCTAATGCTGCAAGAATGGACTCTACCCTTAAACATAACAAATGATCAAGCCAGTTTCATAATGAACAGATAGATGGATGACCACACTGCATTATAAAGAGTAACAAGAAATAAAGAAGCGATACTTACTAATGTGCAATACATCATCTTTAGCGAAGCAGTTCCTTGATCTGTTATTACTGATGCACAGTTTAAATGTCTGATAAGTTACACCAACGTTGTCTGTTTTATAAGTTCCATTTATTTCCTCCATTTTTTTTGCATTGATTTTTGTCCTCACTGTATGGAAACAAATTATAAAGACAGGAATTAGTAAGCAATGAAAATTTTAAATATGTAATTGTGTTACTTTTCTTATCTACATAATTAACACAGCTAAAGAGCTTGAGTGAGGGCAATTCTGAATCTGACCGGAATGTGGCAGAGTGCACTGACTCTTTTTCTTGCTTTCTTGCAGACCATTCACGGGAAGTTCCACCTGGCCCTGTTGACATCACTTCTGGGTCTGGACCTATAGAGGAAGGCCTTGCTGGCTCCGGCCCCCTTGATGTCACGTCCGGGCTCGAGCCAATGGTTGAAGACCCTTCCGATCCCGGCCCCTTTGACGTCACTTCCTATCCTGACCTTTAAAAGCCTCCACCTTTCCCCTATTCCCTCGGTTCTGTTTTGGACTCCAGTTTGTGCACATCAGTGCTGTCATTTATTTTTGAAACTTTTGCAACCAGGAAATTAATATACAGGTGGCTGCCCCAACCCTTGCTATGGCTCTTTGTGGAGTTTGTGAGAACAAAGTAAATTAATAGAAAGTTATAGTAAAGATACAAATATTTCTAAATGGCTGTGTGGTGACTAGGGTGTGTTTCTCGGCCCCATACCTTTGACACAATATTACAGTCACAGCTCCCGGTGCAAATAAATCAATTTATTTTCACAAATACTTTATATAGCTTTCTTCTTTCACACACTTCACAATTCCAACAATACAATTTACCTGCGTTTTTTATCACTCTTTAATTTAATATTGTTTCTTTATCAGTATGCTTCTGCTGGAGTATGTGAATTTCCCCTTGGGATTAATAAAGTATCTATCTATCTATCTATCTATCTATCTATCTATCTATCTATCTATCTATCTATCTATCTATCTATCTATCTATCTATCTAATGTTCTTTTCTTTCTTAAATCTTTTTCTTTTCTAGAAATCACAGTTATAACCAAAAGACTGTGATATGTGCTCGAAACAGAACATTTCTGTTACTGTAACGTTGCTCTCCCATTTGTGATTTAGTTCTTCGTAATCAACATTGAATGCTTTACTCCTGGTCCTTCACTACATGAAAAAAGTTAAGATATTTAGTCATATTAATATCTTTCTATTATTCCAATTGATTGCAAATTGAACATTTTTCTTACTGTATTTTTCTAGGCAAGTATTTTGAATGCCATTACTTCACCTTGCAGTATACAGTACTGTATTTGCTGGGGTCTGTGTTTTTGGTTGATGCTGTTTTTTTCCTAAAATGTGCTAAATTTTTATTAGCACAAAAAAAGGGAAAGCTAGAAATGCTCAAGTACACAAGCGTTATGCACAGAAAGCTCTATGAGATGCTGATCTTGCAGGTTTATTATGTATTGAGATGACATTGTCTTCTTATCAAAGTCTGCTTCTTGGCAAAACATATCTTGTTATGTTATTCATCTTCTTTCAAAATATCTAAGAATGTGTTTATATCATCAGAGGTGGTCATTGTCTCATTGGGTTATATGGTTACATGAGCAAATGCACTCAAAGCACAAACTTGTTTCATTAAACTTAACATGACCTTACTTTCTGACTCCTGTGGACTATAAGGGACACAGTCCTTGAACAGAAAGACAAGCCAAACAGGACAAAAGTACAAAAGGGGTTTTATGAAAGGAAAAGTGTAAAACTACTGGGATAACACAAAGTACAGAAAAACAATAAAACAGCAAACACCTATGAATCATGTGTGGTGGCTGCATATACTGTATTCCCACTCCACACCCTCACCTGTACTTCCCACAACCTACTGAGCCCTTGCTAAATGCTAACCTCCCGAATTCAAGTTCACTGTCCCTCTAGCCGGAAGGACTTTTAAGATCTAGTCAAAGACTGCTTCTGGGTACAACCTGAATACTGTACTGCAGATATACCCTAGGTTCTTGTCTATAAGCCGGACTCGTGTATAAGCCGGAGACCAAAAATCATACAAATTTTTAAAATAAAATCTTATCATAGATAAGCCGGATTCATGGATAAGCCGAACGTACTATAACCTATAACTAATAGAAGAGAGGGAGGTCAGTGGTCTCACTCGCACCCATTTAATTTCTTTAAGGGGGGAGAGAGTGTGAGATATTGGTGTCTCTCTCACTTCCCGCATGGCGCGGCCGGAGCGCGTTCTTTCTGCTCTGGGCGTCGCCGAGTCAACACACGCGCGTAGCGGTCATTTAAATTGTGATTTTATATGTAAGCATATTTAAATATATATCGCGGATTTTTTGCTCGTTCGCGGATTTCTGCGGACAATGGGTCTTTTAATTTCTGGTACATGCTTCCTCAGTTGGTTTGCCCAGTTGATTTCATACAAGGGACGCTATTGGCAGATGGCTGAGAAGCTAGATTGGTTACTTTTCTCTCTCTCTTGCGCTGACTATCTGTGATCCTGACGTATGGGGATTGAGCAGGGGGGCTGTTCGCACACCTAGACGATACGGACGCTTGTCTAAAAATGCTGAAAGATTATCTTCACGTTGCTATCTTTTGTAAAGCTGATTCCTGAAAAGACATGCTGCACAGTGCTTCGCATACTTAAAAGCTCGAAGGGCACGTATTGATTTTTGACTGAAAAACAAACTCAGTCTCTGTCTCTCTCTCTGTCTCTCTCTCTCTCTCTCTCTCTCTCTCCCTGCTCCTGACGGAGGGGGTGTGAGCTGCCGCCTTCAACAGCTTTGTGCCGCGGTGCTTCGCATACCTAAAAGCCAAACAGCACCACTGATTTGTTTCCTAGAGATTGTTTTCTCTATCTATGTGACATTCTGTGCTCCTGACACACACACCTTTGAAGAGAAGATATGTTTGCATTCTTTTAATTGTGAGACAGATCTGTCATCTCTGTCTTGTCATGGAGCACAGTTTAAACTTTTGAAAAAGAGACAAATGTTTGTTTGCAGTGTTTGAATAACGTTCCTGTCTCTCTACAACCTCCTGTGTTTCTGCGCAAATCTGTGACCCAAGCATGACAATATAAAAATAACCATATAAACATATGGTTTCTACTTCGCGGATTTTCTTATTTCGCGGGTGGCTCTGGAACGCAACCCCCGCGATGGAGGAGGGATTACTGTATAAACCGGATTTATGTATAAGCCGATATTCTATTTTTTCATTTTCACAACTTTTTTCCTTAGATAAGCCGCGGCTTATAGACAAGAACTTGGTACCTTCAGAGCTCCCTCTAGTGGTCACAAGGGTTCTTTCCTACATTCCAAACCTGTGATGACCATAATAATAATGGACCAATGGACTACAATGTCTGCACCAATAGATCAAGAGAGCCAAAATACACTGTAGTGGAATATCATTCTGTCCTCCAGTAATTGAGGGAATTCTTAATATTGGAGCTTCCACACTGAATTAAATAAAGTTTACTGTTTGAAATAAATATCTATTCCAAAGGACGAAGGTCCAAGTCTTTAGAGTCCTGGTGCCTCCTGTCTTGCTATATGGTTGAGAGACATGGACGCTATCCAGTGACCTGAGACGAAGACTGGACTCCTTTGGTACTGTGTCTCTCCGGAAAATCCTTGGGTACCGTTGGTTTGACTTTGTATCGAATGAGCGGTTGCTCATGGAGTCCCGAATGAGGCACATTACCTGCATTGTGAGGGAGCGTCACTTATGGCGCTCCGGCCATGTGGCACGTTTCCCCGAGGGTGATCCAGCTTGAAAGATCCTCATTGTTGGGGACCCGAGTGGCTGGACCAGGCCAAGGGGTTGCCCACGTGACACCTGGCTGTGACAGATAGAGGGTCATTTCCGGAAGGTGGGACTGGACCGCATGTCTGCCTGGAGGGTTGCCAACTGGGATCCCGAGTTGTTTCGTCGTGTAGTGGGTGTGGCAACACACTGTACCAGTGCATGCTCCCCAACTTGACTTGACTTGGTTGAAATGACTGATTTTTAATTAATTATTCACATATAAGTGCAAAGCCCCACTTTCAACAGCTATTACGCCAATGCTCTAGTGGTAATCTCTCTTAGCTTATCCTTAATTAATCATGTTTAAATGTTAATTAGTTATTAAAGAAACCTTTTAAATTGTGTTTGCACAGTTGAAACTTGTAAGTCTGTTCAATAAAGGAAGTAAATATAGTCTTTTCTTGGGGTACAAGGAACTGGCATCCCTAAAGTTCATTCGAAGCAGGCCAGTTTAGAAACAAATTTTTATTATCTTTCATGAAATCTGGAAATAAAAGGACAACTTAGATGTGTTTTGGACAGATGACAATTTCATCCTACACTTTAAGTTTTGATGGAACTAAACATCACACAACTTTATCCTTGTATATACCAGAATATGTGTAAGTCTTGAGAGCAGCACCTCAAAGCATTAAACATTTTAACTAGCATGTAGTTTTAACATTGCTACAAGCACAGCCTAATCTGAGGGTTTTAGGATTTGGTTTAGATATTGAATACCTTTCAGTTTAGTTGGAAAAAAGATTGGCACATTTGCAGTCTGTTTTACATATTTGTCTGATGGACAGTAAAAGAGTCTCTCCACTCTACATTAGTGCAGCAGCCCCTGCTGTCCCACAACTGGCACACTAAACATACAACCTGTAGTCATTTTACCAATTACTTTTGTCTTTTTAAGGTCAAAGTATAGCTCTGTAAAATTTAACGCTAGTATAAGTAGGTAGCTCACAGAATATGCTTGAAGAGCTGACAGCTCAATGGTCATAAATATTTAAATCACACCACTACCTTTATGTACAGTACTATCAATGAGTCCTGTAGCATATGAGAGATAATAATAATACATTTTATTTATTTGTAGGTGCTTTTCTAAACACTCAAAGACACCGAACAATGGATAAAACACAGATTATAAACAAAACTAAAATACAAAAATTAAAATCAGACAAAGTAATTGTAATCAAAGAGAAAAAGCAGTCTTAAACAAATTAGTTTTAAGTTTAGATATGAAAAGTGAAAATGGTTCAATATTTCTAAGCTCAGATGGTAGTGAGTTCCAGAGCTGGGGAGCAGAGCAACTGAATGCTTTGCTTCCCATGGTGGTAACACGGATGAAGGGGACAGTCAAGTAGATGGAGGAAGAGGATCTAAGGGTATGGGAGGGAGTGGCAACATGGAGGAGGTCAGACAGATATGGAGGGGCAAGGTTGTGGATAGCCTTAAAAGTTAACAGAAGAATTTTGAATTGAATGCAGAACTGAACTGGAAGCCAATGAAGCTGCTGCAAAACAGGAGTGATATGGTGAATAAAGGGGGTTCTAGCTGAATTCTGGACCAGTTGAAGCTTATAAAGAGATTTGCGAGAAAGACCAAAGAAAAGGGAATTGCAATAATTGAGACGAGGAGTGACAAGGCTATGAACAAGGATAGCAGTGGTGTGGAGAGTGATCGAGGGGCGATTACCATTAATGTTACACAAGTGGAAATATGCAGACCGGGAGATGTTATTGATGTGGGACTGAAAGGATAAAGTACTGTCAAGGGTGACACCCAGACTCTCAACCTGTGGGGAAGGGGAGATAGAGGAATTATCAATAACAAATGAAAAATGATCAGATTTGGATAATGTTGATTTTGTACCAATGAGGAGAACCTCAGTTTTGTCACTATTAAATTTAAGAAAATTTGAAGAAAACCAGGATTTGATTTCTTCTATGCAATCAATAAGTGAGGAGGGTGGAAAGGAAACAGTAGGTTTGCTAGTGAGATAGAGCTGGGTGTCATCAGCATAACAGTGGAAGCTAATGTTATATTTATGAAAGATATTACCAAGGGGAAGGAGGTAAATAATGAAAAGGAAGGGCCCCAGGACAGAGCCCACCTGAAGTAACAGCAGTGGGTTGGGATTTGAAAGTTTTAAGCTGAACAAACTGAGTACGGCCTGAGAGATGTGGGTTTTAATTCACAGAGGAAGATACCAGCGTGTCTGCTACATTTGTTTAATGACAGACATAAAGGGCCTCATGTCCATCAGCTCCTCATGTTTGCTATCTTTCCAAACTCACACAGGGGTAATAAAGAAAAGTTTAAAAATGCTTTACCTTGTTCAAAGAGAGACTTACATTAGTATTTAAAGCTAAACAAACATATGCCATACCCTAGAAAATGTTTTATTGTTCTTAACAAACTGAATCACTAGTTTACATTGCCAGAATAAACCACCGCAATAGATTTTGGAGGGGCAGAGAGCGTTTTTAAATCTGTAATGAGCTGCGTCATGGTGAGATGCAACTTGTTCCATCATCTCCTCCATATATCCATCCATTTTCTACGGCCTCATCTCTTTATGATAGGGTAGCACTGGGTACACATGATAGCAGGGCATACTCAAAGAGACATTCAATCTATTTATTTTTGCCTTGCGCCCTCCCCCACTATAACCTAACGTCTAAGGGGGAGGAGTAAAAGCTTTAGATTCATCAAAAATTTCGATCTTCAACGGATCTTGACTTTTTAGGGTCCCCTGATACTGAAAACATCGGTATCTCAATGATGGGTGTGTGTCTGTGTGTCACAGTTTCTTGAGGATGGTGTAGAGCTAAAACAGCTTGGATGGAAAAATACCAAAATCAAAACTTAAGCCTGAGATGATGATGTACTGATTAGTTTTTCAGCCAAATTGTGCAAGAGAAAGATGTACTCTAGAGCAGGGGTAGGCAACGTCGGTCCTGGAGTGCCACAGTATGTGCAGGTTTTTGTTCCAACCCAGTTCCTTAACGAGAACTCAATTATTGCTGATGAAGCACATATTGCTTAAGTGACATTTTAATGCTTCATTTTAGTGGTCTCGCTTGTTAAGGTTCTCCAACCTTAATTGCTTATTTCAATCTTAAACTGCTGCATTCAGTGTTTTAATTGCTCCTTATTAGCAATAAGATGTAAAACAGGGGTAGGCAATGTCGGTCCTGGTGAGCCACAGTGGCTACAGGTTTTCATTCACCCCAATTGCTTAATTAGAAACCAATCCTTGCCAACTTCAGACCTTATTTAATTTTATGGCTTGTTAGTCTGTGCAATGTAAGGCTTTTATATCGTAGATTTTTTTCCTTTCCAAGGATATCATCCAAATGATTTGAAGCCTAAAACAGATCATTTTCAGTCTGTCACATTTTTCTATTAAGTGTTTTATTAAATCAAACCATGCATGATGAACACACACAGATGTAATTGGAAAAAAGCTAGCTGGAGAACTGCTGGCTGCTTTGTCTTTTACATCTTATTGCTAATAAGGAGCAATTAAAACACTGAATGCAGCAGTTTAAGATTGAAATAAGCAATTAAGGTTGGAGAACCTTAACAAGCGAGACCACTAAAATGAAGCATCAAAATGTCACTTAAGCAATATGTGCTTCATCAGCAATAATTGAGTTGTCGTTAAGGAACTGGGTTGGAACAAAAACCTGCACATACTGTGGCACTCCAGGACCGACATTGCCTACCCCTGCTCTAGAGGAACCCTCAAATACCATAAATCTGTAATTAATTATTGAAGAATTAATTATGAATTCTTCTCGTCAATTGCTATCATAATGACCTTTTTTATGATCAGAAAGATCAGCATCACAGCAGTAAATAATTACTGAAATGTATCGAATAGTTTGGTTCCTAGGATGCAAAGGCTACTGGCGCTCATGTCCAAATTTTTTTGTGTAACTTTCTTCATTGAGTACATGCTCAGAGAACAGGTACATCTATACTTATTCAAAGCAGGCCAGTTTAGAGTCACCAGTTAATCTAACATATATGTTATTCTGACACAGGATGGAGAAATTGTCATATCAAAAATAGGGATAGATGGACTGGGAGGTTAAATGAAAAAGAAAAGTCTTCGAGGGGTTCTTAATCAGAAAGACAAGCAATCTTGTGTCAAAGCTAACCTGAGAGACAGAACTCTTTAAGCCAAGTGCTGTGAGGCAGCAGTGCTAATCATTTCTCATGCCTGCTGTCCTCTATGCCTTCCTAACAAACATTGTCTAGTATTTACACCACTGCAGTGTTTAATGTTTTTTCTTCTGATAGTACAATGTAAGTGACATATGGCTCATTGGCTGCAAAGCTATTAGCAGGTCAATTAAATGGCATTGACATAGGAGTCATCTGCAACTGTCTGGGAAAGCTGATTTTTTAAAGAGAATGTTTTGGCTCCTGCAAAACAATACTTTTAGAATCCTCTACTGGTCTTGATGCTCCAATGCTTTAATTTGTTGACTAGTATTGCCCATAAAACTTTTCCTTGTCTGATTGAAATTGTTTGATTTGAGATCTTCTTCTGCAAGTAATGAAAACATCTATAATTTTCTTGGCCAATCATAGTAGTGTGACTATTTTCGTTCCATCTGGCTTGATATATTTGGTGGTTTTCAGAGATAATTTATAGATAGATAGATAGATAGATAGATAGATAGATAGATAGATAGATAGATAGATAGATAGATAGATAGATAGATAGATAGATAGATAGATACTTTATTAATCCCAATGGGAAATTCACATTCTTCAGCAGCAGCATACTGATACAATAAATAATATTAAATTAAAGAATGATAATAATGCAGGTGAAAAACAGACAATAACTATGTATAATATTAATTAATTGTATTATGTATTATATTAAGTTATATTAATTTTTAAGACCTTACTTTCTGGTATAGCTACTGCAAAGAGTCAGCACCTATGTGAACAAATGCATGTGGCTCTGTTTCAAGTAAGACACAAAAAATCCTGGATGAACAAATCCAGGGTAGGCATCAACACACAATAAAGGGAACAAAATCCAGTTAAAGTGTTTATTGCCAAAAGATAACAGAAAGCAGTGCTCAGCATGTCCATCCATCCATTATCCAACCCGCTATATCCTAACTACAGGGTCACAGGGGTCTGCTGGAGCCAATCCCAGCCAACACAGGGCGCAAGACAGGAAACAAACCCCGGGCAGGGCACCAGCCCACCGCAGCGCTCAGCATGTGATATCCACATTATTTTAAATACAATTCCTGCTGTGTTCTTTATTGCTATGTATTTAGATCCCATCCTCTGTTTTTACTGGCCGGCACTATCCAGTCCTGCACTGTATTGTGTGTATTTAGGGTTTTGTGTGCCTACAATCTGTTTTTACTACACTCAGATATTGCAGAGAAGAAGCAAGAAAAAGAAAGCCATAGTTAGTGGCCATTTTTATTTCCCCTTTCTCAGCCTCCCCTTTAAAGTGTGCCCTAGCAGAAATTGTCACAGGAAAATTAGTTCAATTGTACACATTTTAACATACAAGTGGTATACAGTTTATCTCTGAAAAAATATCTCCGCACGTATCAAATTATGGCCAAAATGAAGACTTGATTTCACTAAAAGTATTAAGTGTTCATATATTTTTTACAAATTAAAAGAAACCAGATTTTTACTGTACATGATTTTAGCTTTTAAAGCAAATTTTTGAGGGCCTGTAACAAAAATTCTGAACAGATGAACCATTTTCTGAACCTGCTTAAATTGACTTATGGAAATAAGAAACAAGTCTTTTTCAAAGACATTTACACACAAGGCAAGAACCAACCCTGGACAGTGTGCTGGTCTCTAAGAAAGACTACATTTTTATTTTTTACAATAATCTATTATAATATCTGGGCTAACATTCTGTAATTTAATTTTTCAAACTTTCATATTGGCACAAAACCTTCAAACAAATACATTCACTTGAACATACAGTGCATCCAGAAAGTATTCACAGCACATCAATTTTTCCACCTTTTGTTATGTTACAGCCTTATTCCAAAATGGATTAAATTAATTTTTTCCTCAGAACTCTGCACACAACACCCCATAATGACAATGAATGAAAAAAGTTTACTTGAGATTTTTGCAAATTTATTAAAAATAAAAAAACTGAGAAATCCCATGTACATAAGTATTCACAGCCTTTGCTCAATACTTTGTCGATTCACCTTTGGCAGCAATTACAGCCTCAATTCTTGTTGAATATGATGCCACAAGCTAGGCACACCTATCCTTGGCCAGTTTCGCCCATTCCTCTTTGCAGCACCTCTCAAGCTCCATCAGGTTGGATGGGAAGCGTCGGTGCACAGCCATTTTAAGATCTCTCCAGAGATGTTCAATCAGATTCAAGTCTGGGCTCTGGCTGGGCCACTCAAGGACATTCACAGAGTTGTCCTGAAGCCACTCCTTTGATATCTTGGCTGTGTGCTTAGGGTCGCTGTCCTGCTGAAAGATGAACCGTCGCCCCAGTCTGAGGTCAAGAGCGCTCTGGAGCAGGTTTTCATCCAGGATGTCTCTGTACATTGCTGCAGTCATCTTTCCCTTTATCCAGACTAGTTTCCCAGTTCCTGCTGCTGAAAAACATCCCCACAGCATGATGCTGCCACCACCATGCTTCACTGTAGGGATGGTGCCAGGTTTCCTCCAAACGTGATGCCTGGCATTCACACCAAAGAGTTCAATCTTTGTGTCATCAGACCAGAGAATTTTCTTTCTCATGGTCTGAGAGTCCTTCAGGTGCCTTTTGGCAAACTCCAGGCGGGCTGCCATGTACCTTTTACTAAGGAGTGGTTTCCGTCTGGCCACTCTACCATACAGGCCTGATTGGTGGATTGCTCTGACAGAGTGACCATCGGGTTCTTGGTCACCTCCCTGACTAAGGCCCTTCTACCCCGATCGCTCACTTTAGATGGCCGGCCAGCTCTAGGAAGAGTCCTGGTGGTTTCGAACTTCTTCCACTTATGGGTGATGGAGGCCACTGTGCTCATTGGGACCTTCAAAGCAGCAGAAATTTTTCTGTAACCTTCCCCAGATATGTGCCTCGAGACAATCCTGTCTCGGAGGTCTACAGACAATTCCTTTGACTTCATGCTTGGTTTGTGCTCTGACATGAACTGACAACTGTGGGACCTTATATAGGCAGGTGTGTGCCTTTCCAAATCATGTCCAGTCAACTGAATTTACCATAGGTGGACTCCAATTAAGCTGCAGAGTGGGAAACAGGATGCACCTGAGCTCAATTTCGAGCTTCACGGCAAAGGCTGTGAATACTTATGTACATGTGCTTTCTCAATTTTTTTATTTTTAATAAATTTGCAAAAACCTCAAGTAAACTTTTTTCATGTTGTCATTATGGGGTGTTGTGTGTAGAATTCTGAGGAAAAAAATGAATTTAATCCATTTTGGAATAAGGCTGTAACATATCAAAATGTGGAAAAAGTGATGCGCTGTGAATACTTTCCGTATGCACTGAATATGTTTTAAACTGGTTGAGTCTTCCAAAACATGAATAAAGAAATAAAAATAGAAGAGATGCAGAGCTGGAACATAATATAAGGGCAGAATATGTTCAAGGAAAAACAGCCTGCTGACTGGGGAGTTCTTAATCGTACCAACTTGGACAAACAGGGGCTACCAGGAGAACAGTACATTCCATTTCTGTAGATGTTCACACCTAAGTCAATACTCTATGACCAGCAAAAAGGATGAGAAAATGTGAGAATACCATTCATGCTTGGAAGCACTTCCATCCTGCTGCCTATAATAAAAGGTAGTACATCCACTTACTTCCAGAAACTGTCAATTTTGATGTTTTTTTTTGTTTTTCCTTTAAATGTTTAGTTTCTGTATTTAATGATGTAGTGTAATCTTTTTTGCACTATAAAGCGTAAATAAGACATACTGAATTGTCATACCTATAGTCCATAAAAGTATAAAATGTTTAATGAGATTCAATTGAGAGAAAGCAAGGGGGGACTAAATGAATCACAGTTTTGGAGTCATAACCATGCCATGGACATGAAAGTAATAATATATGTGAAGAACCCATTTTAGTTTCTTTTCTGAAGCTGATCATGTAGGACTATAATTCTCTAAATACATTTTTTGAAGCATAAAGACTATACTTCGTCAGAAAATGTGTTTGATATAGCTGAGGAAAAAGAATTACCATAGTTCCAGTCCTTGAATATCTTCAATAGCACATTCATCCAGTTGGCATGCAACATAAAAGAGCAGCTTGTCAAGATCACTGATTTCTGATTGGCACGTCACATCACATATCTCAGAGTCTGTTGAGCAACATGGCATAATTTAGAACTTATAGGCAGTTATTTCTATGTATTGCTTTCTGATTACACACTAATTTCATTATTATTTTTCAAATAGCATTATTTTCTAGAAATACAAAATAATTATTAAGTTAGTAGGAAAGATATCGAGTTGCAGTACAACCCTATAAAAATAAAACAGTAATACCAAGATTTTGTCTGTCATTGTGACTGATTCTCATCATATGCTTTCTGTATCTGCAATTAAACAAGTAGTTAAAGAACTACTGGACTGGTGTAAGAACAATAACCCGACCCTGAATGTTAACTTCAGAAAGAACCACACCACCCTCCTTCCTGTGTCTATCAATGGCTTCACTGTGGAGTCAGTCACAAGCACAGAGGTAACAAATGATTCTCTCCTGGACCCAACACAGCTCCCTAGTCAAGAGAGGACTAAAGCGATTACACTTCCTGTGGCACATTAGGAGAGCTAACCTCCTTACTTCCATCCTCATCATTTTCTATAGAGGCAGCATAGTGAGTGTACTGACAACCTGCATCTCTGTCTGGTGTCAGGACTGGAATACCTCAGACCAGATTTCCTTGGCGTGAGTAATGAGAGCAATGGAGAAAATCATTGGGACATTTCCTACTCCCACTGTAGAACTCTACAGCAAATGCTGCAAACACAGGGCCAACAACATTATCAGAGACCACACTCACCACCGCAATATTCTGTTTGGTATTCTGCCCTTTGGAGTGCAGTTTCATAAAAGATTCATCTCACAAGCCATTAGACTCTTAAATCATGATTAGTTTACTGATATAGCGCTAGTCCATTAATACAGTGCAATATATAATTTATATGTTCATGATTGACTTCTGTTATAGTCTATTAAGTTAAATTTATGTGCTGGATTGTATTATATTGTAGGGTTTCTGATTATACTGTAAATATCTTTGTTGTCTATTCTCATCTACTCTCATTATTATTCTTGTTTCTTTCTATAGGCTGTTCTTACACATAACACTGCACAAAAAAGTTTTTGCTTCTTCAACACTGTTGAGTGTTTCTTATAGATTTTTGGGTGCTGATCACGAATATCACATCAAAATGTACCCATCATGTACCGTTTCAGTTTTGTCATGATTTTTTCTTATATTTGTATCCAAACATTTTCGCTCCCGTAAGTGACTTATCAACAACGGTTTGTGCAGCCTGGGCATGTCCAGGCATGGAATCAGGCCACGTTGGAAGCTGTTCTGTGGAGGCTGACATCCTGGGCAGGTCTGAACGAGCTTGACGCTGTCTCAGCATGCTATAAAGGTGGCTTGCATACACCGATCCTGCTCATTTGGTTAATATAGATAGTCGGTGTGTATGTATAGTATCAGTATATTAAAGTATAGCATCTGTAGCAATATAACTGTAAGTAAGCTTGATGCTATAGATGTTTTGGTGTCAGGCCATATGTCTTGTCAATGTTGTAACAGTCGCGATACATTCTGCTATATCTGTGGTGAATATACACTTGCACCTCAGAGACGTTGGATGGCTGCTCTTGTGAAGAAAGCTTATCATCTGTATTTTGGCTGCAAAACTGGTGATCAAGACAAGAAATGGGCACCTCACATTTGCTGTGCGACATGTGCTGTCAATCTGAGAGCCTGGCTCAGAGGCACTCGAAAGGCAATGCCGTTTGCTGTTCCGATGATATGGCGAGAACAGAAAGACCATGTGATGGACTGTTACATCTGTTTGACTAATGTGTTTGGTTTCTCTGCCAAAAACAAGAAGTCAATTGAATATCCTAATCTGCCTTCAGCAATGAGACCCATGCCACATGACGACAGTCTTCCAATTCCAAAACCACCAGAGGACTAGACCTTAGACGAACCAGATGAAGAAACTGCAATGCAGGGTACTGACAGTGACATTGACCCGGATGTTGAACCATGCTCATCAGGCGATCCACATCTGATAACACAGTCCGAATTGAGCGATTTGGTCAGAGATTTGGGTTTGTCAAAAGCAAAAGCCGAGCTGCTGGGTTCGAGACTGTCTGTTTCTGTTGTGACATTGAAGGATTGTTCTCGGCCTTGGGTTGTGATCACCACCCGGAAGAGTGGCGTCTCTTCATTGATTTGTCAATGTTAAGCCTAAAAGCTGTTCTGCTACACAATGGCCACATTTATCCTTCAGTACCTGTTGGCTATGCAGCACACATGAAACGTATGAGAATATGGAACTGTTGCTGAAGCACGTCCAGTATAGCAGGTACAACTGGAATATCTGTGGAGATCTTAGTGTCGTTACTCTGTTACTAGGACTGCAGTTCGGCTATACAAAGTACTGTTGTTTCATCTGTGAATGGAACAGCTGTGCCAAAGAGTCGCACTATTCTCGACAGAACTGGCCACTCCGTAAAAAGTTAGTTCCAGGACAGAAAAATGTGGCACATGAATCGCTTGTCGACCTGGCAAAGATATTTTTGCATCCTCTTCACATAAAACTGGGACTCATGAAGAATTTTGTGAAAGCACTGAACAAGGAAGGCAAAGGTTTTCATTATTTAAGACAGATGTTCCCAAGAATAACTGACGTCAAGATCAAAGAGGGCATTTTTGTTGGCCCCCAGATCAGACATGTTATGAGTTTCAAGCAGTTTGAAGATCTGTTAGTTGGGTCAGAAAAAATTGCCTGGAAAGCCTTCAAGACTATGTTGACAATTTTCTGGGCAATTATAGAGCCCCAAACTACATTCAGCTGGTAGAAAAACTTCTCAAAGCATACAAGACAATGAAGTGCAACATGTCACTCAAGATTCATTTCCTCCACTCACACTTGGACTTCTTCCCAGCAAATCTTGGTGCTGTCAGTGACGAACACAGTAAAAGGTTTCACCAGAACTTTGCTACAATGGAGAAATGATACCAGGGCAACTGGAATCCGTCAATGCTTGCTGACTACTGTCGGACACTGCAACATGATGCACCATATATTGAATACAAAAGAAAATCAGGAGCAAAACACTTTAATTCTGTTGAATTTAATAGCTTATGCGAAACATAAACATGACTAAATACGTTATTGTCAGTAAACATATAAATGTCTATTTCTCTGAGTTCCTACGTGAGGCAGTAAAACCAAAACTATATTTGTGCATACCCAGTAGGTACCTGTCACAATCAGCAAAAACTTTTCAGGAAGCAAGACTTTTCAAAACAATGGTTGTGCAGTGTAATTTGGTCAGGTGATGCAATTTTGTTTGCCTGTGCACTATATGTGGTTTCGACTGACAAATAAAGTTAACTTTGACTTAGCACTGTAATCCAAATAATACAGAAATGTGAAATTCATCAAGAATTTGCATTAATAAATGCTAAAATTCTTTGCCCAAATGAGTGCAATTGGACCATACCTTACTTTAGGATCTGTTCCTCTTGTTTCTTTCTAAATAATAATAAAAGCATCCCAGCACAAGTAGGTTATTTCTCATGTCCACATTGGTCTAGTATAAGTGAGTTTGCATGTTGCCTGTTATAGACTGGTGTGGGATCCCACCAAGAGCAGAAATATTTTTAAGCATAGTCACCTACCCATCACAATCCTGAACTGGACAAGCATGTCACAAAATGGATGAATGCATCTGGACAGTAGCAGATGAATGATTTCAGATTCTACTGTGCAGTTCACATTGACTTTTCACATTGCAGTACTTATTTTTATGCCCTGCCTCATAAAGAATTGGTAACCTCAAAAAAGTGTGATTTATCAATGGGGTCAGAAAATGGCCAGATTTGGGGATAAATTAAGTAAATGGTTACAATGAAAATCACCAGGATGTGTGGCCTATGTAGGCTAAAAATGGAGTGTCACTGATTGAAACGTTTTCACTGTTTTTATTGTTTTCAATTTTAGTCAGTTAATATAGTTTTGTGCTTTTTTTAGCAATTAAATTCTTTATTGAAGTTCAATAAAATCAATGTAAGTCAAAGATAAGATGCATAGTGTATAGAATACAGCTCAGAATTTAACAATGTTCTACCAGGTAAGCTGACAACCAAACCCCTCAGTTTATGACTTCTTAACAAGCAGATCTCACATGTGGAGACTGGCAGCATCGCATCCTCCACAGTGACCTTCAACACAGGCTCTCCACAGGGTAGTGTGCTGAGTCCACTTTACTACTCCATGTACTCTATGACTGTGTGGCCAAATGCACGGCAACTCTATAATTAAATTTACTGAAAATACCATCTCACAGGCCTAATTATGAATTTCCGCTTGGGGATTAATAAAGTATCTATCTATCTATCTATCTATCTATCTATCTATCTATCTATCTATCTATCTATCTATCTATCTATCTATCTATCTATCTATCTATCTATCTATCTATCTATCTATCTATCTACTAGCAATGACAAAGACAGCTTACAGAGAAGAGGTCTATCTGCTGATTCAATGATGCCAGAATTGTGTCATAGACTTCAAGAAGCAAAAAGGCAGACTACACTTCCATCTGCACTGGAGGGGATGCCATTAAAAAGGTGATAAGCTTTAAATGACTTGGAGTAAGCATCACCTATAAAGAGAAATGGGCACAAAACATTTCAGCTCTTGTTAAGAAGGCTAACTAGCACTTCTACTTCCTCAGGCATCTGAGGACAGCTTGGATTTCACCATGTGTTCTCAAAAACGTCTACAGGTGCACTCATAGAGTTTATCCTCACTGGCTGTATCACATACTGGCCCACTACCTGCTTGGCTCAAGAGAGTAAAGGGTGAGTAAGCTGGCGAAATATATTTCTGGAACCCAGCTGCCTTCTGTTCAGGACGTATAAAACACCATCCGCCTTAGAAAGGCAAACATAACCATTTCTCACTCTTCCCTTTTGGCAAATTGACATTTTCTTCCCATAGGTCATAATTCATAAGAACAAATACTGTTACATAACAAACAGTGTCTATACTTTTTATATGTAATACTTGTGAATGCAAATTGTATGTATTGTATATGATTGTATATATTCTGTATATATGTATTTATATACAGTGTGTGTTACATACTATGTATACTTGTGTGTGTGTGTGTATATGTATTTTGGTAGGTTTTGCTTTAATGCCGATTATTCAGAGGAGACATGCAAGTAAGAATTTAAATGTGCCGAGTATAAATGACAAAAAACTTGACCTGAATTGACAACCTAAATGACGTCCTTTCCTCACACACTCTACCCACAGCTGTCCTGTAAAAAAGATATCTCTTAAAAATGAAAAGATTAAACTTTATTGCTTCTTTTAGAGGATCACCTCACAAAATGTATTAAAAGATGATTCAAAAAGAATTCTGTACTGTGACCTTACAGTAGGAATATGGACGTAAAGAGAAACACTATACTGTATATAGAAATTTTGGTCTTCCCAAGTAGTACTAGGGTGTTGTACCGTGTTAGCCATTATGAATGTAGAGAAAACATCTTGCCTGAAGAAGGGGCCTGAGTTGCCTCGAAAGCTTGCATATTGTAATCTTTTTAGTTAGCCAATAAAAGGTGTCATTTTGCTTGGCTGGTCTTCCCAAGTAAATGCTTCATATGTGATAAAAAATTCTACACACCCTTCCATTTCCTAACATGCTTAACCAGTTTAGGGTTGTAGAGAGCTGGTGCTTATCTGGACATGAAGAAGGAGACAATGCAGGACGCGATGCAAGTCCATGGCAGGGTACAATCAACGTCCACACAGGCTGTGTCTGGGTCCGGGAATTTGAAGTCAGGATTTTTGAGCTTTGAGGTAGAAGTTCTAACCACTGTGCCAACCACAATAAAACGGTTTGAATAAAATAACCTCAAACTAGGGCACTAAGTGAACAATGTAACTGCATTTTTCTAATCCAGTGTTTCATTGCATATATGATAATATATACGGTATTAAACATATATAATACATATCTTATGTATATTATATAACTTTAAAAATGTCCAGGAGATTTAAATCCATCCAAATTAAAGATCAGTAATGGACTTGCACTCTTTACAAGGTTGGGTCCTGCCTTGTTCTATATTTATATATTAAATTGCCCCATTGATGGGACAAACCTGCAAACCTGGACTCTAAGGGACTGGATCTTGCATTGCTTGCCTCTGATGCTGCTGAGGTAAACTGTCACAGAAATAACTTAAACATGTTATAAATATGTGATTTCAAATTAAACATGATTTTTCAAAGTTAGAAAGATTTTTCAGTTTAAACAAGATTTTCTGCTGATGCTTAGTCTGTAGGCTAAGATACTTTGTAACTGTGGCACTTGTCTAAAGCACTGTATAACATACATATGGATAGGTTAGCATGACTTACTCAATATCGCCTACTAAAAATCTGAATGCAACTTAATGTATGTGCATTTATTTTAATTTATAATTGCTAACTAGGATGGGTTACATCGGTTTTATAAACAAATGTTTATGAAGTGTAAAGGGTCTCTTATAAAAGCTTGTGCTGTGCCAAAGCTGTTCAGAGCTGATGAACTGGAAGTGTCATAACAAAATTGTAGGTTATAAATGTATTAAATGGTGTCATTAATAATCATTTAGCTTATAGCAGCATATTTAGTTCTGCATGTCAAGTTCTGTGCTGATATTTTCTCTGATACATTTACTGCGTTATATAAGTGATATGCACATCTTCTGTTTCCTTTATCTCACAAGTTTTTTTCAGTGTAAATAGGAACACATTACCATCAAGTATTAATTTACTGAATATATTTAAAAGAATTAAGCCTTGTCTTTCTTTCAACATGTCTTATATATGCTTTTAGCAGAATTATAATCACTCTATTTAAACACAAATGCTCATTTCCGGAGACCTGTTGTTAAGATAGATGTCTCAATAGACATCTAATATGCTTTAAGCTGTGATTATAATGGCATGAAATATATCTGTCACTGTCATTCTATAAATGAACAAGCTGGGCACTTACCACTATCATAATCTCCTGATCCACTTTGAGCAGAAACTGATAACTGCATTAGTAATAATAAAAACAGAGTCATGTAGATCATTTTTCAAAATTACTAAAATCCAAAGAAAAGCAAAGCTGCTGTGTGTTGGCTTGAAAATTGTGCTGTGAGTTTGGTTTGTCCTGATATATAACCAACATCCGTGTCAGTTTAGCGAAGAGGGAGGAGAGATGGGCCTTGTGGTTCATAAACAACAGGAAATAGTTTGCTTTGATACCTGAAATATATAAACAGAGAAAAATCTCATATGTATAAATATATATATATAATTATATATATATATATATATATATATATATATATATATATATATATATATATATATATATATATATATATATATATACACATACAGTTTATGTGTATGTGTGTGTGAGCATTTAGTTATATAATTGTGCTGTTTTGACCTCCAAATCAAATGAAGGGCCAACTACTGAAAAGGAAAAAGAGAAAAGGAAAATAAAGTGCTTACATTATACAAAAATACATTTTTGTATGAGAGTTCCCAGCAGGCAAAGGGTTTGTCAGGGGCTGGGGTACTACTAAGAAGGTGCAGATGGGGGGTGGGGGTGGATTTGTTTTCAATCCTTTTTTTTAAAGTAAAAATTGATCTGTTTGTATGGAATGACTACAATAAAATCAATAAAATTAAAAAAAAAAAAAGAAGGTGCAGATGAAATGTGTAACATCTCCCCCTAGTACTGTAAATTAGGAGTTACATTCCCAGCCCAAAGTAAGATTGAGTGAAATGTCCCAAACTCGGCCAGAATCAAGCCATATTTAATTACTTTCTTCTTCCCCAAGATCCCAGTACATAATGCAAGGGAGAGACAAGTACAAATTAACTATAAATGTATTGGATAAGTGGAAAAACCATACTGATGGACAAAATGCAGGCTTTTCTGGAATGAAAAAAGCGTACTGCTACAAGGTATTGTTAGTTTGTTTAAGATCCTCTGATCAACACTGATGTGCTGACGCCTTGGAAAACACACAAAAACGTATTAGGGGCCATTTTACTTAAATGTATTCAGGTAGAATGATGTCTAATCTGGTCATCTTTGAAATGTCCATAATCTAAGCTTAGGTTACAGAAAGATAAAGGTCATAAAATCATGAATGTCACCAGAAGAAAGTAAAGGAGGCCATTGGCAAGTTAAAGGTAAGGATTTTGTGTGTCAGTATTGCCAGGTATTTCAGATTAAGCTACTCTACTGTGTCCCAACTGTAACAAAATCTGGTCACACCCCAGAGCAGGACTACCACACTGGTCCATATATCAGACTGTTCAAGATCTTGCACCCATAGTGCTGCTCAAACTACTGGCAAACAAAATGCCTGCGTCAGTGACAGCAAAGTGATGGCCAGGCTTCATGTTGCTGTCCTTAAAGTATGGTGCCCTGTCAGAGATCCTTTACGTATGACTTCTGCACATCATAATTAGACAGAGGCTGCAATGGACTTGTCAGCACCAACATCACTTCCTCTCACAGATGAGAACACAAAATTAACTTTTGCCCTTTCTTCTCTCCTGACCTTAACTCCAGAGACCCCTTTTGTTACTCCCTGGATCTTGAGGTTTGTCCCTTCTGTGTGGTATAGTGGGTCCATGGCTCAGAAAAAAAATGGCCAATTTGAAATAAATAAATAACAATGATACTCATCCCTCTTTAAAACGGGAAGTGTGGGTGTTGGAAAAAGAAAAGAAAGAAAAGAGAAGAGTAAGAGAAAAGAATGGAGGTTAAAGAAGAGAGTGTGGAGCTGGCAGGTAACAGGGAAGAGCCGGTGCAGGAGTGAGGAGGCAGACAGCCAGGAGGAGCAGAGCCCCAGGAGGAGAGCATGTGGGTTGCAGTGATGGTTCACTTCTACTGAGCAGGAGCTACCAGGACTGCAGCTCAGTGTAAGGCGGATAGAGTCAGCGACAAAGGCTCAGACGGTGCACATTTCCATGGGAGAGAAGGACCCGAGCCTAGGTCTGGATTGGGGGTCCTACTGTGAGGCCATGAAAGCAGCAGGGCCCTGGACCTGCAGACCGCAGGAGAAAGATGGCTGTGCCTGTCAGGTAGGCATGTCCTCAGCTGCAAGGTTCATAAGGATAAGCTGGGGAGACGGTGATTTTAATGGACTGCACCAGGCACGTGTTTACAGGGGACAGTTTGCTTCACTGTTGGTTTTAACTTCAGGTTTTTAAAGGAATATTTATTTGATTGTATTGTAACCTCTAACTAACACTGTACTTTATGGACACTTGTTTTAAATGGTTTTAAATAAAAGCACTGAGCACTGTTTCACCATCCCCTTGGTGTATATGTGTCCTCATCTGCCAAGCTCATCCAGTTACGTTATCGATGGTGTCAGTTCAAGAGGCTCTTAGACAAGAGTGGGAGCAAGGAGCCAACCCGCACCGTCACATTCTGCATGAATGGAATAACAGAACATGCAACTTTGTCACCTTAACTGCTGTCCTGTCACGTTTCCCTACCTGTCAAGTTATCCCATGTGTGTTTTCTAATATAAAGACAAATATGTGATAAGCAAAAATACACTTACTGAATTTTTTGGTTGTAATTTAAAATGTGCTTAATGATTTTTCCCCTTTTTCTGTTTCCTTCTGTCTTTCAGGTTACTTACATAACCACATTATTTAGTTTTTTATCTGAAAGTTTCACATTGTCATTTATTTCTAATCTAGTGTGTTTGATTTTCATTCAGTTTCATAATATTGTATGTCTGTTTATTGCACCGGTGTATGTCACTGAATGCTGCTGGGCCTGTCCAATGTCCAGTTTTAGGAAGTTGACTCTAGGCATTTGGGGTTACTTTAGATGTAATATGATAGACAATGTATATATGCTTTATAATAACTACAACAGCATTTATTTGTATAGCACATTTTCATACATCAATGTAGCTCAAAGTGCTTTACAAGATGACAAAAAGAAAGTTACAAGAAAAGGGAAACAATTAAGATTAGGCAATAATATTAAAAAATTAAGTAACAAAAAAAAGGTAAAGTCAGATGGCCGGGGGGACAGAAAAAACAAACAAAAAAAAACTCCAGTTGAACTGGAGAAAAAAAACAAAATCTGCACGAATTCCAAGGCCCAAAGTCCGCCCAGAATGTTCTTAATTCATTCCTCCTTATTTTCATGCTTCACCTGATAGTATTTGATGATGTTGGTCTTGTGGACACCTGGGGCACCTGCCTTCATTCCATCAATACAGGGTGCCTTGACCAGGGACCACTGCACACCAACCATTTTCAAAGTATTTGGGGGTTGGGGTTCCCCAAACCATTCTCTTTGTCTTTGTCCTTATTTTACTATATATATATATATATATATATATATATATATATATATATATATATATATATATATATATATATACGAGGGGAAGTCAAAATGTAAAGGGATTTTTTTAATTTCTCTTTTCAGAGTTTGGTAACACTGCTCGTATCCAGCGCTGAATGAGTGTAGTAGCCAACACTTCTATACAACGTGTAACTCTTATTCCCGTGTTATTCGTTGGAGTGTAGCAGACCGTTAAACATGACAGCTCCATTGTCGATCTGCACCAAGGAGGAAATGAGGGCAGTGATTCGCTTTTTGTTTGTGGAAGGTGTTAAACCTGGGGACATTATTCGTCGAATGCAAGGACAGTATGGTGACAACTGTTTATCGCGAAGCAAGATCTACGAATGGAGAATGGATACAGTCCAGACCTGGCTCCAAGCGATTTTCATATGTTTGGACCATTAAAGGAAGTGCTAAGGGGAAGAAGATTTGCAAGTGATGAAGAAGTCATTGATGCGGTGCAAGATTGGTTGCAGATGCAACCGAAAAACTTTTTTTCTGACGGAATCAAAAAACTTGTGAAACGTTGGGAAAAGTGCATTGAAGTCCATCATTAGAATAAATGCCCCTTTTCTCAAATGTCCCTTTACTTTTTGACTTCCCCTCGTATATATATATATATATATATATATATATATATATATATATATATATACTAGGGGGCTCTGCTCCTTGCTTGCTTCGCTCGCCCACCCCCGGGTTTGGTTTACTGGATATACAATTTAAAGAGATTGTTATTTTCATGGGAATTGTTACATATACATTAATTTCACTTCTACTTTTAAACTTTTGTAAAAACAATATTTGGAATTAACTTTTCTTCAAGATCGCATTGAATTTTGTTTGGACTTACATCGTGACAACACAACGTATAACTGCCTGTTAGTGAATATCGTTTCTTTCTCTCTAATAAATAAAACGACTTTCTCGAATGTTTGTCCATGCTCTTTCTTCTTCGATTTGTCATTGACGTGTCATCTAGAACGTACACAATTATTGTCTTGATAAAATTTATAAGAGGTGAGAGCGTAGGAAGTGTGTCTGACAAAAGCATTCACACGACTGAGGTTAGATGACGTGGTCTTGTTTGCAAATAGTTGTAAGTAGGGCGTGACTTGAAAGAATCTCATGTAAAAAGTCTCTATCTCACAGGACTTCATACCGTAACAACGTTTTTAGAATCTTTTAATTCTCGCTGGCAACACAAATTAGACGATCTACAAGTCTCCGACTTAAAGTTTAAATCCAAACAATATATTTGATTTGTTTTCGCTGTTCCGTTATTTCACTGAGTAATAATTTCCGTTTGTTTGTGCTAATGCGATGTTTACTATCCTTTTTTTGATACTTTGGAATTTTCGTACTTCCATTATCTCTAACCTGCTGTGCATGTGTACTGCGCCAATGTTTTTGAATTCTTTTACGACGTTCTACTTTGTTATCTACTCTTTGTCCTTTATTTCCGGTCCCAGGCGTGGTTAAATCTCTTTCTCGCAGGACGTATTACACTGCTCGCGTTGTGAAGGGTTGCTGAATGCACGCTAAGGAGTTGCGGTCGGATCAGCTGCTGTCTTGCTGCTGCTGCTGGCAAGTTACATGTTCTGCTTGTCGCACTGCATGTCAATCATTTAAAAGCCTGTACAGCAGCTGTCCTTTTGCCAATTCGCGTCTTTGCAACTCATGTTGTGAAGGGTGGAGCTGAACACACGCTAACGAGATGCGGTCAGATTATCTGCTGGCTTGCTGCTGCTTTGCTGCTGGCGGGCTGTGTGTTCTGCTTGTCACGCTGCATGTTGATAATTTAAAAGCCTGTATAGCAACTGTCCTTTTGTCTCACTGCCTTGTTTCGCGGGATGTCAAAGTGTCTTCCGAGATATTGCATGAAGTTTAATGTGCTTTGGTGAGGAATAATTCCTTCTTTTAATTCTGTTTTAAGGTGGTGTGATAAATTCAAGTCTACCAGTAGTGTGAGGGACATGTTTGGACCACCGATAACTGTAAGAAGAACTGTCAGAAAATATCAAGGGCTATAAACATTCAGCACAATAGCATTAAACATTTCACAATGAACTGTTTTGCTGAATTATAATTTCAATATTTATCCTTTTATCCTACATTTTCAGGAATAATTTAACTACTTATTTACTCAGTTTATTGAATTAAAAACTGGGATATTTATGTAGAAAAATATGTTGTTAAGTTAATGGTGGCGCTTATATTAAAAACATTATTTTTAAAAAATGTTATTCATGACAAGGTAAATAAACTGCATGGATTAATTTTTCGACTAATTTATATTTATGGACCACAGAGAACCGTAAGAACTCCAGAAAATATAAAAAGGGTCAAACAGACTGGAAAGCATTCTGCGTTCAGTACAAGGTCAGTCAATAGCATCAAACATTTCAGACAGGACTGTTGGCCAAATCATTTATTAGAATTTTATCATCTATACACAATACAAATAGCACATATTTTTAGCAATAGTTTAGCTACACAAAACAACTCTTGTACTGTATTTATTAAATTGTAAAATGTAACCAGGACATCTCGAACAATATTCAAACATATTTATAAGAATGTATGATTAATCATGTAGCTCATTTGAAAGCATTATTTCTTTAAGTACTGCTATTGATGACAAGGAAAATAAACTGTGTCAATTATTATCTTTTGACTACTGGCACCATGAGTCAAGTGAGCCATTCATACTATCCTTTCGAAATTTAAAATGTCCTTGTTCTGCACCCCAGGAATTTACACCTGTCAGTTTTAATAAAGCTTTCATTAAACATTTACACTGGCACTGGCAGCATACCTCAGGAATCTATTCCCTGTTTTGAAAGACAATTATTGTTTTATTAAAAATACTCTTTCTTTTCATTGTTTGCTTTTAGCAATAATCAGGTGAGACAAATAGATCGATAGCTAGAACTTTTTTCCCTCAGGGGGAAATTTCGCTTTGAAAGGAAACAAAGACATTTACTGTTTTTACTATATGGCCACTGTTATTTGTCTATTTAAGACTCTGCTTTTATCTATAATAATAAAAGGCAAAGTCCTCACTGACTGACTGACTGACTGACTGACTGACTGACTGACTCACTCACTGACTGACTGACTCATCACTAATTCTCCAACTTCCCGTGTAGGTGGAAGGCTGAAATTTGGCAGGCCCATTCCTTACAGCTTACTTACAAAAGTTAGGCAGGTTTCATTTCGAAATTCAAAGCGTAATGGTCATAACTGGAACATATTTTTTGTCCATACACTGTAATGGAGGAGGCGGAGTCACGTATCGCGTCATCACGCCTCCTACGTAATCACGTGAACTAAAAACAAGGAAGAGATTTACAGCACGAGACACACGCGGGAACGAAGGTAAATGACGTTAATTTTTGACTGTCTTTTAATACTGTGTAAGCATACATATTAACACATGTGCAATTAAACGTGTGCATTTACGGGGTGATTTCTCAGGCTTAAAAGCTCACCTTTTATCAAACGCGGGAACAAAGGTAACTGATGTTGTTCACTGTCTTTTAATACTGTGTAACCATACATATTAACACATGTGCAATTAAACGTGTGCATTTACGGGGTGATTTCTCAGGCTTAAAAGCTCGCCTTTTACTAAAAAGGTAAATGCAAAACTATTTTCAATCAGTTTATTGAAACGCTCCCGTTAAGGATTGCAATAACATATTCGCGAGATAAAAGAACGAAGTAGGGGGAAATGGAGGAAGAGCCGGAAACAGCGAAGAGCAAAAAATTAATTAAACAATTGAGAACGGAGCGAGTGAAGCATACAAGCATGTTCATAAGGGAAACAAAGCACGGTGTAAAACGTAAGTTTAAATTAAGTTTATAGAAATGCTCCCGCTGCGGATTGCAATAACATATTCGCGAGATAAAAGTTTAATGAGAAGACACGAGGTATAAACGAACCACACGCCGTGGCGCAACGTTAGGGGCAACAGTTTGAACCATTCTATGATCTGCTTCTCGCAACTGAAAGACGGCACATGGCGGATGTTAGCCGACTTGCTGACCGCAACGTTAGGGGCTTCAACTATGGCGATCACGCCACATCTCAGTGCCAACACTTTGCAGACTCTACTTAAAAGACACGCCCTCCTCACTGGACAGTTAAAAAGACCAATCAAACTAACGATGACATCAAGTATTACCCAATCAAAAGTAGGAAAGGAGGCATCTTCATAAATGCGTGTGGGATGATTTGCATGACACGCTGCTTTAAAAAAAAAATGATAAAAAAAATACGGGATAAATCCCGTCCAGTATTGATTCAAAACGGGACTCGCAATTTCATTCTCAAACGCGGCACGATTCCGTATTTTAAAGGACGGGTGGCAACCCTACAGTGCCAGGTAAGCACCCATACAATCAGATTGTGATTCAGACTAGGAATGCAATGAATGTAATTTCCCCGATCTACATACAAGGCGAAAGTCTTGCAACATTCAAAGATGAGAACTTATTAAGTACACCATGGCACATAAAAGAGCTTATGAAGCCTTGAACCGAAAAAAGCAAGATCTCAGAGATCGTAAAAAAAAAAAAAAGGAGGTAATGTCGTTTTACTCGCTGTACATTTTACTCAAACATTACCAGTTATTCCACGAGGGAGACCAGCAGATGAACTCAACACGTGTTTAAAATCCATGCTTCTCCCACGCTCGGTTATATGTCGCGTGTTCTCGGGTAGGTACACCAAAAAATGTATACATTTAAGCATGTAATGGGCAAACAAAAAATGAGGTATACCCGAAGGCACTGCAGTAGTACTCAATGTAACTTTACTTCTTAAATGTTAATGTTTTACTGTTTAATAATTTATACGCTTCTTATATATTGTTCAAATTCTTTTATCAAAATACCAGTGACAGCGCAATGCACGATAACATGGAGTGAATACACCATACGTATCTGCCCACGGCCGCCCTGGTGTGCGCAGATAGGAGTTGATTCTAAAATAAAATAAACATAAAAAGAGTAATACAATCATCACCCATAAAGCGGATAGCAGACGTGACGTATTATATGTGTACCAGATTTCAAGTCAATAGGTGAAACGGTTTGCAAGCTACAGCTGATTTAAAATCCTGGACAGACCAACGAAAAGCCACGGTAGCAAATTATAGAAGATTTTACTGTTTAATAATTTATATTTATATGAAATGTGCTTCTTATATATTACTTCATATTCTCATATGATAATGATGTTAATGTTGTTTATATTGATTTGTATGTTATTGTAAGTGCATCTATGTGTGTGTATGTATGTATGTATGTATGTATGTGTATATATATATATATATATATATATATATATATATATATATATATATATATATATAAAAAATCTATATATAAAAAATATATGTGTATATGTATATATAATATATCTGTATATGTGTGTATATGTGTGTGTATATGTGTATATGTATATATATATGACAGCAACACTCATAACAATGACAACACAATTACATTGACAATCATGTTACGTTATTTTTAAAATGTTTCCTTTACTTTTTCATAACCTCTTTAACACACTACTTCTCCGCTGCGAAGCGCGGGTATTTTGCTAGTTATGATAATAATCCTCTTCTTGGGTCCCAAGATAGTACCAATTCTTTTATTTGAGTCCACAGAGGGAATTCTAGCCTGGAGTTCCTGTAAGAAAAGAAGGAGATCCCCTCATCCCAGAGGTGATGCAGATGACAGAGACACAGCTGGGGATAACAGAAGAAGCTTCAGCATGATGTCTCTGTGGCCTAAGAGGGCGATTTTTGATCCCAGACATAATTAGAGAGATATAGCAAAACATCAATCAATATTTGTCTCAAAATGCAATTTATTAAATTATGATGTCTGGGACCTTTATTGTCATGGAACTGCAGACAACCGTTTTGAAAGCAAGAACAACTCTGTTATGTTACAGCCAAGATTTATTCCCTGACTTATGTTTGCTTTTCTCTTTATTGCTGTGTTTTAAGTATTTTTCATGTTTATTTTTGTTAATATTCTTATATGCATTATTTAATATTTATGTATTTCAATGTTTATATGTTCCATGTGTTTTGTGGGTGGAACCATAAGAGGCAGGACCACCATGATTCCACTGCTAAGGACCACCCTCAGCCTTTATCGGTGAACCTGAGGAGGTGGTCTTTCAGTGGTACATTGATATTTGGAGTTTGTATTTCTTTGTGAGTACTGATTTTCTGGTTTCGTAGATTTATTGTTTTTGTTTTTGGCTTTTCTGTTCTTGATTGTTTATTAGGACTTGTTTGCTCTGGAATGCCTTTTTAGGCAAATCCTTTTTGCTTTCATATTTCCTATTTTTGCCATTTTTTTTTGTTTTTGTTAAAACCAAATGAATTTCTTCTTTTAATAAGATTTTTTGTGGCCTTGTTTCACCAGGCTGGTTATTTTATAGTTCCTTCCCCTTGAAAGACAGTTTTTTGAGTATTTTTGTATATTTCTGGGACAGAAGGTTGGGGCTGACTGCCTGTGGGAAGGCCACATACGGACAGATTAGTGAAGATCCTGGCCTGTTTAGGGGGACGTTCTTGGAAGCCTTACAATCTGTCATCATGGTTGTGGGTCCAACCATTACAAACACCACTCAGAGAAATGAAACCCATCAGACACCAATCTAACCATCATCAATGTGCTACCCTACTCAAAAAAGAATTTAATGGATTCGGGAACGCGGCCAAATCAGGTATGAATTTGCAGTACTAATTAATCAGGACCAGGAATGATCTCAACTGAATGAAGTTGGATGTAGCTGGCATAATCCCTATTATCCTTTCTTTTTTGTGACACCTGTGCAGACTTGCTGTAGCATCAATAGTGCAATGAAGGTATTTCGATTTTCTTTTATCAACTCACAATTCATAATTTCAAGATGTCAAGAGACTGCACCAAATGCTCTCTCTGCTATGCACCAGTATGCCTTTACACCAAATAGCGGATCAATTTACATAGCAATTGGGTAGGCTCCTGTCCAATAATATGGCTGGAATCAATGCAATCTTAACAGTATGGCAACTGTATCCTTTACAGTAAGTGGCGACTGTGAGGAATTTTCATGACATTTAAACCTGCATCGGAAGGTAGACATGATTTGCTGAGGTGCTTCTCTCCTGCCAGTGACACAACAAGGTCCCCAATTCATGGTATTAGATAGTGCTCAACACACTGAATAAGTTTTAGAGTTTGACATCTTCATGTGTTTTCGTTACTACTGGGAGTACTGGAGTTACATAGTCACAGTATTGTACAGATGACTATACTCCAGTTTTACATCAGTGTTTGCCAACAGAGCACATTGAATGAGTCAGGGCTGACAGAATTCAAGTTTATGGTTTAGCTTTGGCAGCACACTTGCCTCACTTTTCTTTATCGCTCATCTTTAGAACAGAGTACAGCATGTTTCTGTGACACAGCTTCTACTATGTCCTGGTGAACAGTGTACAGTATATTTCATATGTTGCATAACCACTCTCTGCAAAATTGTGGTGGTTGATTATCATTTACTACACACAGTGGGAGCAGAATTGTCTGCTTATTTGTAGCACTGCCACATAAATTTATTTGCTGGTTTATCTTTCTATTACGTTATAACCAATGTGAACCCTGTCTCTGTCTGAGTACATATGGAATATAGTGTAAGACTGAAGATCGAAGTAGATATATGTTAATAGGGAGGACCCTCATGAGGTATGGGTCTGTTGCCGCCATTTCCAGGTGTGTGCCATGAAAATAGACATTAAAAAAGACAGTGAATGGCCAGGAAGAGAAGAAGAAAAAACAGAGCCCAAGCTTTATGGCAGAAGGGTCAGCCATGAGCTATCTGAAGCCAGGAAAGAGATTGTTTCATGTGGAGCAACAAAGTCCTATACAGTTTGATGGTAGCCACCTCGAAGAAATCCTGATACAGTATACTGAAATGGACTGGACAGTTGAAAGGATCGAGATCTGTGTAAGCAAATAACAATCTTTTATTATGGGATAGCATGTCTGAAGAATGTGAAACATTGTGGGATATTTTATCTTATAAAGAAACAAAGCTGAGTGGACATTGTGTGATATTTTGGGTCCTTGATTTTTATGTTATTTGTATACTGTATGTGTTGGAAAAGGGGGTGGGTGGTTTCAGAATCTGCACGTCTGGAGGAATTTGTATGATTTGTACATATGTCATTAATTACATTTTGATTCTCTGCTCCGTTTCTCTGGGTCATTTTTGTATAAATCAATTCTATTCATTGATGTAATGTTTTGGCAGTGCAGGAAGGGGTCTGAAGGCAGTTTGGGGTTGACCTGCAATCCGTAATTGAATCGTAGCGGTTATGATCGCTACATATTTATTCTCATTTGCACATCAACAGCTCTTTGCAGACATAGTTTCCCCAATTACATTCTCAAAATAATGTCTTTTGGATGCAAAGCTGTGGGGAGTAGAACTCCTCTGAATGTCTCTATTGAAATTAAAGAAACTGCTGTGTCAGAATCTACCTTCATTTCTGGCCCTACAATGATTTATGGGTGTGTTTTTTTTTTTTTTGTGGAATCTTATTGCAATGAGTGCTCAACACCTGAGTGATCACTGGCCATTTTATTTACCTATATGTAGTATCAGAAATCTTTTTTTTAACACAGTCTTTTACCTTACTGTCTTCAGGGTTTATTTTCTCGTACCACTGACTTTTTGCACCTTCCCTGTGTCCCTTCCTGCCTTTATTATCATTAAGATTTGCTCTTCCACATTGTAGACATTTATGCTTTTACTTGAATTTTCCTCCAGTGATCTTCTGAGACTCTTTCACAACACTGTAAAAAAAAAATTGTAAAAACTATGGCAGCAATGGGTGCCAACGAAAAACCTTAAAATGATAATCATTAAGTCATGAAGTGTCAAAAGACTGTTAATTTACAGATACTCCATGTATTCACAAGATAAATGTCTGTTAAAAAACATGTTTTTAACATATTAAAAGGGTTTAAATATTTTAAATCAATATTGAAACTCTAAAAGAATGCAGATTTTTAGTAAAAATATAAATCTATTAATATACATATGTAAAAATGTTGATTTGGAATGAAGTGGAACTGCCCGAGAGTTAACTGAGGTAAAGTCAAACTTGAAACTTAATAATGAAAATTATGTAAACACAAAGTCACTAGCAAAAAACAGCCCTTTTACTCTTTATGGTCTGGCAAAAGTGTTCATTTGGGTGACGATGAGATCACTTAAGTGACAATTGCATTAGTTGAAGGTTTCAGTACTGATTTGAAGTACTTAAAACCTTCTAATATGTGAAAACATGTTTTTAACAGACATCTACCTTGAGGATACAAGGAGTATCTGTTAAAATGAAGTCTCTTACCACTTAATGATGTAATAGAGATTACTGTTATTTTAGGTGGTTGATTGTCATTTTGAGGTTTTTGGTTGTCACCCATTGCTGTCGTACTTTTCACCATATTTTTTTTTATAGGGTATAAATTTTATGTTTCTTTTTTGAATAGTTATTTTCTGTAATGCTACTTTAAATGGCAATAAAACTAAATTTACAGATATAAGATTGATATGATTTCCTTTAAAAACTGGGGAAAGTTGTTAAATAACAAAGAAAATGTTAAATTGCAGTTCATTGCTCTGTTCTTGAGTGAGGTATGACACAAGATCAAAAATCTTATCTATATTGGTAACAGAAATTGTGCTTGGTGGCTCAAAAATACAAGGCGGTAGCGCCTCTGTAAAGTGGTCAGGTCTGGGGTCGAGCTCCATCCTTCACTGAGTTTATAACCAAATGACACAGCACTTTCTGGGAGTGCCTTGAATTTATAGTCCTCCCACTGGAAGCATCAGAACCAGCTACCCTCACTGGGCGTCTTCTCAGAGCTGTGGGGGCAGAAAGAGATGATACCATTAGCAACAGCAACCCCTCTTGTCCCAGGGTGGTATTGATTACCTCGGATGAGCCCAGAAAGGTGACCCTCTGACGAGCATGTTTCTATACAGGAAGATATTAGTTATTTGGAATAACATGAAAATACTTTAAACTTTTCTGTAAAAATACTTTTTCTTACAGTGTACTGTTTCCATTATGGCTGTATTCTCTGTTAACCATCACTTTTGTGAGACTTAATTTCTAAATACACATAATGAATCCTCCAGACGCACATTATTCTGACATTCTTCTAAGCATAAATAAATGCTGGTCCAGTTTCTCCACCTCTTCTGTGAAAAGAAATTCATCTGTGATGTCCAGAAGTTTTGTTCAAAGATTCTGCTGCAATACAGTACACCCCCAAAATTCACGGGGTTACGTTCCTTGAGCACCCGCGAATTGTGAAAAACAGTGACTTTTGGATGTGGTTAAAAAATGCCTTTTAAATGCCTATTTTTATAGTTTAAACCCTAAATACAGTATGTCCCCAAAGCACTTTAATGTTGTTGTAAACTCAGCTTAATACATTAATACATTACCTAAAAAATTACCTTAATACATTACATAAAAACAAAATGTAAAGGTAAACCCGTCTACTGTGCAGTACTGTACTGCTATGTCTCTCGCGGTGCTAGAATGTAAAATATTGATGTTACCGCTGTATGTACTGTAATTTATGCAAGCGCGTTTTCTTTGTTATAAGTAGAGTAAATACATAATAATTTCATTTAATTTATACAGTAAAATGTACAGGTACTCACCAATGATGAATGATATTGATGATGATGATGAAGTAGCTGTGCAGTACAATGCAGAGGATTTAAAACTCCTTGGGTGGCGCCTCTTCTTCTGGCGCTTCAGGAGGAGTCGTATCTTTGGATGGGTCTTCTTCTGGTGGGGTTTCGTGCTGGCTTTTCTTTATAGGTTTCAGGAACTCTGTGATGGGAAGTTACTACATTGTCTCCTGTAGCGAACTGCTGATACAATTTTCTCACGGATGATGTTACCGTCCAAGGGGATGTTCTTCTTCCTGCTGTCGGTGATCCACAATGCCAAGGCAGATTCCATCCTGACGATGTTTTTATTCCTTACAGTTGTCACCTTTTTGGCACTATCACAGAAACTTACAGATACGGTACTCCAGATTGCTGCTTCGTTCTTCTTTATGTAGCATGTGGTGCTTTCATTAAAGCCATAGTGGCGCGCTACTGCAGCATAACTTTTTAGTTCCCAGAGCAAATCCAGTAGTTCAACCTTCTCCTGGAGTGCTTTAAACTTTTTCTGGTGCTTAGGCTCAGTGCCAGAAGCCTTAGAAGGTGCAGGGCATTTCAGCGACATCTTGTGTGTTTAAGAATAACAAAATGAATACAATAACAAAATGGAAAACACGAGGACACTCAGCTGGAGTCGTGTCACATGGCAGCAATCAATCAGCAGCAAGGAGAAATGAATAACACTCTCAGATTGGCTACTTTCACCATCCCAAACTGCTTTTCCCTCAGCGGTTACTTCCTGTTCTCTCTACAACACAGTATTGCCACGAAAACAGCCATAAAAAATTTCGGAGGATTTTTGCGCTTTCCGCTAACAATTAATAGTTAGGTTCTAAGGAAAAATCCGCGAGCGACTGAATCCGCGAACCCTGAACCGCGACTTCACAGGGGTCTACTGTACTTCAGTTTCTCAGCTGACTTGCTTCCCCAGAGTGATTAACCTAAGGAACAATCCATATGTTTTGTCTCCCAAAACATTGTATAGCACTAAACCATTTTGTACACTCTAATATTGTTAGCCACTATAGAGTGCTCAGTTATTTCAGTGTAAATTGTCCATTGCCCCACATTTTCATCAGACATCCATGTTGTTTGAGGGGCTCACCGTGATTTCCTATTTAATTTAGCACATTGTACTTTTGAATTATCTCCTTACTCTGGTAAGTCCAAACTGAGTTAAGGCACATTTTTACTAATTCTGTTATGTCTTGAGTTTAGTGATGAACAATGCCTTTTCTAGCATGTTGGAGCACCATGCCATAAGGCAAAAGTGATAACTAAGTGGCTCGGGGAATAAAACATCGAAATGTTGGGTCCATGGCCAGGAAACTCCCCAGACCTTAACCCCATTGAGAACTTATGGTCAGTCCTCAACAGGTAGGTGGACAAACAAAAACCCACAAATTCTGACAAACTCCAAGCGTTGATTATGCAAGGATGGGCTGCCATCAGTCAGGATTTGGCCCAGCTGTTGATGGACAGCATGCCAAGATGAATTACAGAGGTCTTGAAAAAGAAGGGCCAACACTGCAAATATTGACTCTTTGCATAAACTTAATGTAATTGTCAATCAAAGCCTTTGAAACTTATGAAATGCTTGTAATTATTCTTCGGTATACCAAACAGCTGACAAAAAAATCCAAAAAACAAAGAAGGAGCAAACTTTGTGAAAACCAATACTTGTGTCATTCTCATAACTTTTGGCCGCAACTGTACTGTTAACTAGAACATTAACACAAAAATATAATTTTAAAAAAGACAAACAGTTCCATAAACATTTATTTAATATTAACATTAATGCTGGCTTTTTATCGCAGTGTCATCCAGCCTGTCATCACTTTCAGTTTCATTGCCTGGTTAAATGGTCTGACAAATCAAAATTTGATAAAGATCTACATTTATTGGGCCTGCCATAGATGATTTGATAAGTTTGTGTCTGATGACAGACACCCATTACAAGCAGCACTTTCCTTCAGTTAATCAGGGAGGTCAGTCACTTTAAAGTGTTGCAGAAATTCCTTTCTTCCTAGTGCTATAAAATATTTTTAATAAGGAATATCAAAGATGGTAAAAATTCTAGTAGTGCAGAGTCCTTCATATGTATTGTGCAGCTGTTCTAACTCAAATTAGTAAAAAGAGCTAACAAAGTACTATTTTTTTCAAATGGTCCACCTGTGTTAGAATTTGTGTGGAATGTTTCCTATTTGTCGCTGTGTATTTTTTTTTATTATTGAATGCAGCTGAGAAGGCAAATTTTATGTTTTCTTGTGTAAACATTACTGAATAAAAAAAATAACTTGAACCTTGAAAAACACAACCCAACATTCCTAAAGAGACTTAATCCAGCCACACAGAGTAATTTCTCCCACTCCGTCTTTATGAAATTATTTTCTTAGTTTTGGATATCAGCCCTTGACTGCCTGATTAGCATTCCATTCTTTTTCTTCAGAATTGTGTTTAATTTCAGTCAAGTGTCTCTGAGTAGACCATAGGTGAGTAATTCAATAGTATGTGATTAAAATGTTCAGAGAGAACTAAACTGTTTCTGTACATGAAGGGTACCCATCTACAAGGTACTTGATTGAAGTGTTTCTTATCAGCATAATATATATTGTGACTAGTAGGGGGCATTGTGGCACCCGAAACCCCAGACACAACCACCACAACACAAGTCCCAGGTTCAAAATAAAATGTTTATTCACACAAATACCTTACAAAAAACTCTGAAAGTAACAAAAACACACATGCTCTTCTCTTTCTCTTTTTCCCTCTCCTTTCACTCCTCCAGGCAAGCTTTGCCCATCTTCCACCCAAGTCCAACTCACCTGGATGAGATCGAGTGGCTTCTTTATCTTAGACCAGGAAATACTTCTGGTGCTAGGACATAGCCCATTGGACATACTTCCAGGTCAATTGGAAGTCCCACAAAGTTGTAATAAATGGATCCTTGCAGCACCCCTCTGGTGGCACCCACATATCTTGACAAGGCTGCTCTTTGGGACTACTATTCCCAGCATGCCTTGTGGGTGTCCACACAGATAGAGTCGTCTAGGGAGGCTGCCACCTAGCATGTTGGAGGAGCATGTAGCCCTACCAGATTGTCTCCCCCGATCTTTCTACCATACTGACCTCCCAGCCAGGTATTTTCTGTGGTCTAACCCACTGCCATACTGGCACCTTTTGCTTGTCTCCTGGCAAAGGCAGGATGATCTATACTTTCCTTCTTGTGCTTCCGTAGGGCTGGCATCCCATTCACATAAGAAACCTTTTCGCCATTCGTGCTGTCCATCACAATATACACAAGGTTGTCCCAAAAGTCAATATACACTTCCTTTTTTCTATTTCGTTCCAGGTATCATTTGGAGAGACTTAAGCCATCAGCATATGACAACTTAGGCTTTGCAGTTTTTGTAAGCGTATCATTCCCTTAACCATGGCACCCCTCCCTACTTTGCCAGGTTAATCAGAGATATCCTGAACATCAAGTTTCCTGACCAATGGATCGGTTGAAGGGGTCCCTTCGAATGGACTCCGCGCTCCCCTGACCTTACACCTTGTGATTTTTTTTGTGGGGCTATATCAAAAGCAAGGTGTATGCCACTAAGCCCCATAGCCTGTCACAGCTAGAGGAAAGAATCCGCATGGCCTGCAGCGAGGTCGGGGAAGAGATGATGCAAAAGTTGGAGAGGCTTGTGTCTGAAGGTGGCTTAACGTTGTCGAAAATGGAGGCACTGATGTGGAGGTATACAACTAGTCTTCAAGGCTTTGGAACGTGATGGCAGGCCTAGCAAGTAAAACTGCAACGACTCCTTTGTTGATGCTAGAAATATTAATAAACTCAGTTTCTTGTATAATTTTTAGGAATTTATTAAAAGTGTATAGTGACTTTTGGAACACCCTGTATATATATATATATATATATATATATATATATATATATATATATATATATATATAAAATACAGTGTACAGAGCATATAATTGTATGTAGTTGAATCATGTAATTAGTTTCTCAATTTTTAGCAGTCATTTGTTTTTTATTTGTTAAAGACATCTAAAAAATCAAATGTATTTTCCTCACCCAGACTAAAAAACTTTTTTTCCCATTAAAAATACAGCCAACACAAAGTTACAAACAGTGGCTTGTGGTGCTTTTTACAAAAGAAAAATGACTATGGTCTGGGTTCAGACGCAAGACTGATTAAAAAAAACAAAGCAAGAATTAGAGATATTATAGGCAGTGGTATCACTTGTGTCAGAATTCCCCTGTGGGGAAATTCCAAAAGAATGAAACCAACAGAGCGAGCTAGTTCACATAGTGAATAATAGTTTGAAACTGTCAAATAAAATATATCACGTTGTTACGCACATAACCCTTAAACTGATTGCTATGATATAATTTTTATAAGAAAATCAAATTTAGTCGTATTCACATGATGATATGTCAATGTGATACTGTGACTGCATCCTGAACACAAAGCACTGCTAGCCATTAACATTTATAGATATCTTAAAAAGTTTTTAGATATCGTTAATTAAATATATTTTCTTTATTTAACTTCCTATCTGTCTCAGAATAAATGCCATACATTTTATTATATCTCAGTACTGACTCACCATACCATTCAAGATATCTCAAATGCATTTCATATGCTGCAAAAGGGACAGAAACTTTAAGACACTGCAACTCAGTTAAAGAAACCTCAAATATAAATTTAAGATATCTAAAAATGTATTTCAGATAATGCAAATCAGATCCAATTTCAAAATATCTTAAATGTAGATTAAGACATGTTTATTGCATTTTGAGATATCAGTAAATAACTTCACCTTTGGTAAAGCTCAAACACAAATAAAAATCAGAGTACGGATATGACAGTAAAATTTGATAAGCAATAGGTATTATGGTTGAAGTAACCTTTAACTCTGTCAAAGATGTCTGCCACAAAAGTTACCAAACAATAGAGAGCTAAACTGTTAGCAGGACGTGTAGTACGTCAGTGAGTGCCAGGGATACTGTAGATGAAACATTAGAATTCAACCAAAAGTTAAGTGTCTTTACAGTTGACTGGGTCAGCACAGCTGCCAGTATTCAGTAGCAAAGCAAAATGTTAAAAAGACTAAAAAATCCAAAGATGTTCTTCAAAGAGGTGTGTCAGTGGTGTATAGTGATGAAGTAGAAATATTTTATTACTACACTTGAGTATGTTTTGAGAATATTTCTACTTTACTTGAGTTTAACATTTTCTGTCTATTTTTCCTTTTACTACCCTACATTTTCAAACATAAACGTTTGAAAAAAATGATAAACTTTGCCGTAGAAAAGTATCATATACTATACTTGTTCCAACCAAAAGTCTTTGATTTTTAATGAAAGAGTGGCAAATCACAGCTTTTCAGTTAATCTGACAACCAGCCAGATTAAACTTTTTTTGATTTAATTATACCTGGGTGTGCAGTACAAACAATCCAACCCTCAAATTCCACACAACAACAACAACATTTATTTTTATAGCACATTTTCATACAAATGATGCAGCTCAAAGTGCTTTAAAGGATGAAAAAAAAAAAAAGACAAAATATAAAAATAAAATTAGGCAATACTAATTAACATAGAATAAAAGTAAGGTCTGATGGCCACGGAGGACAGAAAAAACTGAAAAACTCTGGACGGCTGGAGAAAAAAACAAAATCTGCAGGGGTTCCAGGCCGCGAGACCACCCAGCTCCCTCTAGGCATTGTTCCTAACATAAATGATCTCAATCAGTCCTCATGGTTTTCAGACTTCACAAGGAAGAACTTGATGATGATGTTCATGTGGACCTCTGACCTTCAATCCATCAACGTAGGGACTGCATGGTGCCTTGATCAGGTGATGGTGGTGCAGATCGCCACCACAGAAAAATGGAAAAAAACAGAAGAGAAAGTAGAGGGTTAGTACGGATTGTGGAGTTATGATAAAAACGACAAATATCTATCTATCTATCTATCTAAATTAAATGTATATACAGAATATCAGGGTTACACTAAAATGAAGCTATGAGAAATCCTTGTTAAAATAATGGGTGTTTAGCACTTTTTTAAAATGCTCCACCGTATTAGCCTGGCAAATTTCTATCGGTAAGCGATTCCAGATTTTAGGTGCCTCATCACTTCTTTTAAGTTTAGCTCTTGGAATTATAAGCAGACACTCATTTGAAGATCTAAGGTTACGATTTGGAGTGTAAGTTGTAAGACATTCCGAAATATAGGATGGAGCGAGATTATTTAAGGGTGTGTAAACCATAAGCAGGATTTTAAAGTCAATTCTAAATGGCACAGGTAACCACTGTAGTGACATCAAAGCTGGAGAGATGTGCTCTGATTTTCTTTTCCTAGTTAAGATTCTAGCAGCTGCATTCTGCACCAGTTGCAATCAATTTATGTCTTTCTTGGGTAGTCCTGAGAGGAGTGCGTTACAGTAATCTAGTTGACTAAAAACAGAAGTGTGAACTAATTTCTCAGCATCTTGCAATGTTATAAGAGGTCTAACCTTTGCTATATTTTTAAGTGAAAAAATGATGTCCTAGTAATCTGATTAATATGTGATTTAAAATTTAGGTCAGAATAGTTACCCCTAAATTCTTTACCTTCGTCTTGACTTTTAATTCTAATTTATCCAATTTATTTCTAATGCCCTCATTATATCCATTTTTGCCAATCCCTAAAATTTCTGCTTTTCTCTTTATTTAGTTTGAGAAAATTACTACTCATCCATTGAAACACAAGTAAATCATTGTGTCAGTGAATCAAGAGAGTCGCAGGCAGAGTCCCCTTTAAAGCTGACTTTGACAGTTTATGGTCTGTTCAACTATCTTCTCTACCAGACTTCACAATATTGCACTAGAAACTCCATGTGACACAAATTATTTAATACTAACTGCCAATCTATGTGTCTTCACATACAGTACAAGGCAAGTTACATAGCTCATATACTGTAAGTAATATCCATCTCTCCAGTATCAAACCCTGGATGGGGTTACAGTCCATCAAAGGACACACTCACACACATATCCATACTTACTCATTTGAACTTTAGAACAATCTAGACAAGAACAGGCTATTCAGCCCAATAAAAATAACAAGGAGGCAATTAGGAGTTGTCAGTTATCTTTGGGTTGTGGAAGGAAAACTAAAGTAACTCCAAGAAAAAACACGCAAACACAGGCAGTGACCAGTTTAGTATTTAAAATCCAAAAGCAGTATGGACCGCTGCTATTATTATTAATTAAATGATGGCCTTACCTAAGTAAACATATAAAATCATTTCACATACAATATATTTGAATATATGACAAGAAAAAAATGTGGCTTATTATCTATGGCTATGTTCTGTGGCCTGAAGGGCCCAAACCCGACACAGACAGACATCAGTCGCAAGTTCAGCACACAAGACATGTTTATTAAGTGAGGATGTGCTTCTCCCTCACTCCCCACAGCAGCACAGTACAATAAAGTACCAATACAGCACAAATCACAGCACTTTCTTTTCTTCTTCTTTCTTTTCCCTCACTCCCTCTCTTCCTTTACTCCTCCTCCGGCAAGCGTTGTGCATTCCCTCCCATCTCTGGCTTCCAGAGTAGTGACAGATGGCTCCTTTTAAGCCGCACCTGGAAGTGTTCCAGGTGACTCATTCGGGAAGTCCGTAGGTGTGGTGAAAGCCACAGAACCCAACAAGGGCTGCAGCGAACTCCAACTCCCAGCATGTCCCGCAGGAATTTGTGGTCCCCAGCTGCCCGGAGTGGCTGTCCTCTAGTGTCCCATGGGAGATAATGTAAGGTGACCTGAATTTTTTGGGCCAATCCGGGGACATGGCTTCATAGAGGAGCATAGACTACAAAGCGAAAGCTTATCACGTGATTTCTCGCCAAAGTTGCAGGATGCGGTAAAGCATAACCTCCATCAAAACACCGCGCACGCGCACCGAGTTCAAATTAGCGTGGTGATGAGATACATTCAAGAAAGTGAACCAGCTGAAACCGGGGATGAAATCTTAAACCGGGGACATGTTTCTGAGTGGGGACAGTTGTCTGAAAAAGTGGACTGTCCCCGGAAAACGGGGACGATGGTCACCTTAGATAATGTCCTGAACATGCTCTCATCCGTCCTTCCATCCCCACCGGGCAGGGTCCCTGGCCGTATGCAGCTATCCACACTACCACGCTTTCACTTGTGATCTCCGTTAAGGATTCCCTTATGTGCTTTCAAAACTCTCAGGTCAGGACTGCAATACCACGTTCACAGCATAGAAAAAGAAAGGTGCCGGAGCAAATTACCCCCGTGTCACATTCATGCATTCATTATGGTTGAAAGTAACAGAACTGGCGACGGTTGTCTTGTTATAAAAATAAAAATAAAAGGCGTCATTTTGCTTGACTTCTCATTATAAAATAAAAAAGTAAATGTTAAAGCGACACAAAAAAAAGGTTTAACTTATAAGTCCACAACAATTGGAGCACATTTTGCACCAAACAACATTTGTAAATCTAACAAATATTAAATAAATGATTAAATAACAAAATAAGCGAGTGCATGCATCTATATCATCATCGCATTGTACTTTCGTGTCTCTCACTGCCCTGCTTGGCTGCATTCTACACACATCCACTTCGTTAAGCGCCTTATTATTAATTTTGCTGCAAATTGCGCTTTTCCTTACTGAACAGATTGAGTTTAAATAATAAATGCTGATTAAATGCTATCAGCCGAGATATTTACAATTTGATTTTCATGGAACTTTGATTTTTTTCATTACAATGGTATTGGTGCTGGCATCGGTATTTATCACAGAACTGTAGCACCCGGTAAGTATGTACAGTAATTTGCTTTTTACGCATGTATGCAGCATGATTCAGACTTTACAAAACACGATTTAGACGTGTACATGTAAGCAGCACAAAAAGCCCCAAGGAAAGCAACTCACTTATGCCCGTTATGCTGGAAAATGTTATCTTCCCGTGTCATATTCTTTATTTGCTCTGGAAGCTTCCGTAAATGATTCAGTGCAAGGCAGATGGTTAACTCAGAATGGGGTTTAGTTTATTAGAGCACACCAAATAGAACTTTACAAAAGACACCCGTCTCCATTACTCTTCGTTACTAACCACACACACACTTATTTATTCATATATTTACCTTGGTTATCTGGTTTATAACAACTTTATTTAAAACCTTAATTCACAATATACCACATTCCATGAAGGGTGATCACTCAGGGAATGAGCCGTTGTAAGGAGCAGGAAGGGAAGGGCCACTAAATAAGCATGAACCAATCAGAACACAGAGTTTATGCCCATTCACACCAAAATGCTGGCACTGCGTTTTCAGAAGTTTATGGCTCTGGGAAGCATTTTTAAAAGTGTTCATTTTCAGGGGTCGAAGTAAATGGGGTAGTGTAAACGAAAAGGGAACATTTCATTTCAAATGAAAATGCATTAGTATTTACAGGGCCCATGTCATTAATTTAATTATGAAAATGAAAAGAGATAATTCATTTACATTTATTCAGAGTAATAGGCAATAGAGAAGGAGTTTAGGGTAAGGCACAAGTTTGCTACTGCAATTAGTCATAGGACTAGACATTACATTTCAAATACAACAAACATATAATTAATTGATGGCTGTTAGACGACTGAGCAGGCAGACTGAATGCTTTAGTGTCAAAGCTCCCCAAAAAGTAGCTGAACATCATTTGTCTGGGAGCAGTTTAGAGTAAAGATTATATGTATATAAAGGACTGTCTAATTGGCATTTAATAAAAAAAAGAGGTTTGACTAATTTTTCATCTCACTTTTCACTGCAAAAATATTCATTAATCCAGTTTTCTGATTATTATACCCAGGGTTGTAGCACTGAACTCTGGGCCCTATACATAAACAGTGTCTCTGGGCCGTTCCCTCCTGAAAATAAGTTTCGAGGTGCCCACTCCCCCATTGGGCTTGGGGTAATCATTACACTACGATGCCCATGATCATACCCAGTTTAACTGCACCTCTTCAAATTGAAACCTCACATAAACTCAGGCTCCTCATTCTCTTAATATTTGCATGACTTTCACAATATCGCTATGTAAATGGGATGTGGTCGTCCTTACAGATGAGGAATGCTTATCTGTGTCTCAAGCTGGTAACAGTAATATCTCTCGGATCAGAAATCAGCCCACTTGCAAGACAGAGAGTGTGAGAGAAAGAGAGACCAAGCGTAGAATCTGAGTGATGCAACTTCATTGCTCAATTGTGCAATGTGATAAATAAAAAATGTTTCAAATGTTAAATTCCACCCTTCTAATTGGACAATTTATCCGATTTGTTTTTACAGCTTAAGTCAATTTTTTTTTTTAACCAATGCTCAATAACAATCAAGGAACTGAATTTCTTTGCAATGTGCAGTAATTGCCAAGCCAATTAAAACTAGTTCAAGACAATTAAAATTAGTTAGGTAAAATATGGGCCAAATGAGCAGTTGTGATATGGAGTCTCCCAATGTAGTGTAAAAATTGCAAGCGACATCCAAACAGCCCTAAATCAAGCCTGGACCCTCACTGGTCAGCCCAGAAGAGGCTCAGCCCAATCCTACTAGACCCTCAACTGCTACCCAAAATGGAAAAAGTCTCTGTTAAAGTTACATATAGGGAAGAATACAGATAACAAGAAAAAAAGTATATTATAAATAAAATCAAAATGTGAAAAATATTAATTTGATATTAATGAATATATTAATTAATCAAAAATGACAATAAATCAACGAGTAATTACATGCCAGTAGAAAAAACCCTGGTTGTATCTTAAGCACAGGTGCCAGATTTGGGAAAAAATAACCTTAGAGCTAAATATGTGTCAGTGATTGAGATTAGCAATGGGTTCATGAAAACTGACCACACAAAAATCATTAATAGGCAGGATTGTGCAGACGTAAAATGGTAGAAATAGACAATCCTGGCTTTTAAGCTCTCTACTAAGGCTTCGGTCAGATATTTAAAGTCACTGCAATAGTAGGGTGTTGTACTGTGTTTGCTATTATGGATGCAATGAGACGTCAAGCAAAATGACACCTTATTAGGTGATTACAAGACAGATAGATAGATAGATAGATAGATAGATAGATAGATAGATAGATAGATAGATAGATAGATAGGATACTTTATTAATCCCAAGGGGAAATTCACAGTGCAAGCTTTCAAGGCAACTCAGGCCCCATCTTCAGGCCCCTTCAAGATCATATGTTTCCTGAAGAAGGGGCCTGAGTTTCCTTGAAAGCTTGCATATTGTAATCTCCTTAGTTAGCCATTCAAAGGTGTCATTTTGCTTGACTTCTCATTGCATCCATAATAGTAAACACAGTACAACACCATAGTACTTGAGAATTTTAAAACAAATCCTTAACACCACTGGAAGCCAAAGTAAAAAGTATAAAACAGGCGTAATACAATCTCTCTTTCGGAATGACCTGACTGCTGCATTTTGTATAGCTTGAAGACACGAAAGGGAAGATTTGTCCAAGCTCGTAAACAACGTATTACAATAATCTAATTACGAGGAAACAAAATCATTATCAATTTTTTATTTTATACTTGTCCTGAAGAAGGGGCCTGAGTTGCCTCGAAAGCTTGCATAGAGTTCCCATTAATATAAGTCCCTGATCATAAAATTGAAAAGCAGAGCAGGTAAAAAACAATGGGAAAATAATGTGGGTGAAAAAAATTCTAAAAACCTTCAAAGAAAAAGAAATCACACAAAAACATTGTGAAATTGGTCGACTTATTGGCAGAAGCAAATATAGACAGACATTAAAGGTACTATGTATCAATATGTGAATGACAAATGTTAAATAAATGACAATATAAGTAACATTCAAAACGTTACAGCAATACATTTGTAATTTGTGCTTAGAAAAGCATCAGCCTGTGCAACACAGTACAAATACAGTATACAGATATAAAGTGTGTTTTAAATGGGAAGTGAAAGAGTTAACAAGAAGTTAGAAAATAAAAGTCATATGTAGTATATGCAGAGCATGCTGAAAACTGTAAAGGACCATTGCTCAACCAAAGTGTTAGAATTAACAGCTCTGTCAAAAAATGTCTTTGGGTCAAATAAGTGCAAAGATAAGCACTGAAAGAAACAGCATGAAAATATGGGTGCAGAATAAATGATTCACTTTTGAAGCAAACTGTAAAGAGCATGAGCCAAAGCTAACTTTTGTCAATAAATGAATGGCAACATTTCATTAATTATTTATTTTTATTTAAGAAGCAAACAATACTGTGTTAACAAAACAATACCAATAAAATGAGAATAACATAGTATAATAGCATAAAATAAAAAAAATTCTATAAACCTCAGTACTCAACCTTCTCCTGACTAAGAGAGATTTATGACTAGAGAGTCACTTCTAATATAGTTCTTCACATAAGATAAAACAGCAAATAAAATAAAAAAAATCAGCATAGGTTCTGCATTATACAGACCCATCATGCTTATTATCCAAATTCATTAATGAGTTCTTGGCAAGTTCTGAAAAAGATTTATGAACAAATACATGAGAAAATATGTTTTTTTTTTTTACAATTTGTGATGTAGAACAGTGTTTATCAACCAGTAGTTGGCCAGGATTTATATCTTACTATATGACGGAAAACAAGCAAAGGCAGAGAGCAGCAGAAGGAGAGCACCAAAAAGAGAACCTCACTATGCAAAAAAAAGAGAAACGCTGTCGCAGTGGCAGATAACCTCAAGACATACAGTTTTCAAGTACAAAAAAGAGGAGTTGAATAAAACAAAAATAAAAAAACAAGAGGTAGCTAGATAATGTCTCAGAAATTAGATCCTTAAATAGGCCACAGAGAAGAGCCCCTTAAACTACACATTGGCAGCATCAGGAGGGCCCACCCCCTTGGGTTCAACATACAAACTAAAAAGAAGATAACAAACTAAAATGACAGAATTAAACAAAAAAATTACAAAATGATTAAACAGAAGAACATTCTTAGTTAAAAATGATTCAGTACAATAAGAAAGAAATTCATGAACAGACATAAAGTGAAATAGAAAAAGTAAAAAGAGAAATAAAAAAATAAATACAAGGCCAGAAACGGAGCCACAGAAAAACTATAACACACTAATCTAACTAGGGTGCAACTCCACCACCATCAAACATAAATAAACATTAAATTATGCTGAATTATATTAAAAGAGAATCAGCTAGATCTAGCAGCATTAACAACATCTATTAACATAATCTCAACTAAAGCAAAACAGCTCCAAAAATATTCAAAACAATCAAAAATCTGATCCCAGAACAAGACCCAAAACAGAATATAACAGTGATTATACAGTACTGTGGTTTAACTAATCTTTATTACTGCGAGTTTACTGTGCAATACATGAAAAGGTAGCGGTAAGCCCAAAAACAAATATGAAATAAGAATGTGAAATGTACTGCAACACAAATTATGCAGGTGTTACATAGTAATAATGCTTAGTTACACTGTTCTTGTACTGGTCATTGCTGAGTAATTGTTATATGCGTTTACCCTAATAAGAGATACTTAATGTAAATTTTTGCCCTACAGCAACACCTTATTCTGTAGAACTATGAATAAGCTTAGGTGTAGCTGATGGGGGATAGAAGAATTAGGATATAAACTCTACCTGAAATATATTTTATGATAGTTCCAACTAATTTATCATAGCTGGAATTATGATTTATGTATTTCCACATCCTTCAATAAAATTAATTAATAGCTATGCTCCTGCATGTAACATGTCAGACATGATTTAACTCCAAGATGTACGTCTCATTGTTTTCCTCTGATGGTGACTCCTGATAGGAGTTGAAAGCTTAGTAATAAAGAACTATTGTAAGATATGTGATTCATTTTCTCCCTTTGTGGATTTCCAGCTACAAATGTGCAAACTGCATCACAGACTTACACTTCCATTTGTAAGACATAACTGTGTATTGATGATGAAGAAAATTATATATGTTCAATGGAGTCAAAGCTAAATGATTTATCTAATAAGTTAGCATGTGTAGAATGAAACTATCATAATTATGTGTCTCCGTCAACATACTGGAGGTCTGCTAGAACACTCCCAAATATACACCACTGCAGGGATGAGGGTGTACTTTTGAATGGTGCCTTCCTGTAAGCTTATCTCCATTAGGGGCATAGAACACAGAAAGGCTACATTACAAAATAATCTTTAAAACTATGAATGATGCTTGATTGGTGCAGCCACTTGGTGCATTGATACCAAAATTGAAATGCATGTGATCTTTAATCAACCAATTATGTGGTTTCTAAAACCAATGGTCTGTACCTGTGATGATTTAAGTGAATACTCAATTTATTTGTGTTTAAATTTGTACTTAATTTAGATCACTTTGCAGCATTTTGTTTTCTATTGGTGTTACAGAGTTATTTTCTGATGATCAGTGTCAAAACAAAAAAAAATCACTGTAATTCAGTGTTGCATAACAATAAATTGTAATCGCTGTTTTAGCCGTTAATCTATTTACAGCATATAATGCAAACTTGGCTGACTCATTCACTCACTTGCTCATCAACAAAAACACAATTTCCTGTTTAGTTTAGAAACAGAAATTTGACAGGTTGGTACATCTAGGGCAGTAGGTGTCTGCTAAGAATAATTAAGGGTACACCCCCCACAATAGAAAAATGAAATATTTCAAATCACATAAATGCTATGATGGATTATACTGAAATCTGGTGACATTATAGAAAAAAGAAAGTTAGCCAATACATGTTCTTTTATTTGTTGATAAATTTTTAAATTTTTGATATTTATTAACCCCTTCACCGCCCTCTGCCGGATATATCCGGCACCGCTGTTTTAATGCTAACGCCATATTGCCGGAATTATCCGGCACATTTGCCTGTGGTTATATGAATGCCTGGCAAGTAGTATAACTGACGGTTTGGCGTGGGTATTATTACTACGTTGTATTTCGACAAGTCTGTGGTTGTTTTGGCCGGTCATGTGACGTGATTCGCATGTAACAGCTGTGAATATGGCGAAACGTAAACTGACTTCAAGTGAGGCTTTGCAGGCGATTTTGGACAGTTCTGATCATGATTGTAGCAGTTCTGAAGAAGATTTTAGTGACAGTGATGAGCAGCAACGTGCGCTGCATGATATTGTGAATGAAGACGCATCGGATGACGGCGCTGAGTGGGTGTATCCCCAGCATCTCAGCTGGGCTGCTGCCCGTGGTGAACTACCTTTTCTGCATTCGTTTGAGGGAACGTGTGGCTTTATTGTTGATGTAAACAATTACACTGCTGAGCAGTTTTATGAGCTGTTTGTGTCACCTGATTTGATTAGACATTTTGTTCATCAGACAAATCTGTATGCAGCACAGTTTATTGAGAAAAATCCCAATTTACCTCCACATTCCCGTGTTCGTGCTTGGTTTGACACTGATGAAAACGAAATGAAAAAATTCATTGGGATTTTGATGTTGATGGGAATAATCAGAAAACCAGATATTGAGATGTACTGGTCTACAGATCCTATGTATGCAACACCTATTTTTGCAGCTGTCATGACACGTAACCGATTCTCTTTGCTGCTGAAATTCTTTCATTTGAATGACAACAGAAACGAGCCAGATAAGAAAGATCCAAACCGCAACCACTTGTTCAAGCTACGTCCTTTGATTGATCATTTATTTGAAGCATTTCAGTTGCCCTACATGCCAGGACCGTCAGTTGCAGTTGATGAAAGTTTATTGTCGTGGAAGGGCCGCTTACAGTTTCGACAGTATCTACCATTGAAAAGGGCACGGTTTGGTATCAAGATGTTTTGCTTAGCTGAGAATTCAGGTTACATTTATAGATTTCGTGTATACACTGGCAACTTGCACAACATTTAGTGGTCAATACTGCTTGAATAAATGTAAAAAATGTAAAAAAAATGTAAAAAAGTAAAAAAACAAAAATTGTTCAGATTTCGCCTGGCTTGGGGAATATTTAGGGAGTTGGCGGTTAAAGGGTTAATATTATGATAACTTACGTTTTTCACTTCACTAAGAGTACACTTTATGCAAATGAAGGACATGGAAGAATTAATGGACAGGCCACATGAATAGCACCACTAACCAACAAGGGTGGTTGGAAAGTAAAGGCAGGGTGGTGTCCTGGACAGGATAAAAGAGACATGATCACCTTATGAAATGGAAAGTGAAAGTTTGGGGAAGCTCAAAGAAGATAAAAAGCTGAATGGTTCAAAGAGAGCTGTTTCTATTCTGTTGACTACCAGCACTCTTAGATGTGTACCAGCTCTCATCTTAGTTATCTGTTCCTCTTTGTTGACCTCCTGAAAACTGACCCAATTTTCCACTCCCACTCTTCGATCGCAGTACTTAATACAGGGAAAAATGTCTGTCTTGAATTTCAAATGGAGAAGCCACAGAAATTGTGGCTCTTGAAGCTCCATCATCCTCATATTTCTGTGAAAGAAAAATTGTAGTGTTTTTGCTTCATTGGGAGTGATAGCTAGCTTTAGCCTGCTAAGAGAAAGTAAGGTTAAAATGTAACAGCTTTGTAAATTGTGTTGTGCAAGATATGAAAAAGTGGAATGGTAAACATTTTAAAGTGTATATATGCACAAAACTGTCAAGGCTAAATGGCTATTTGTGGATGAATACACTTTAACAAATGAGAGAAAAGGAGATAAAGTGTACAGCTCATGATTAGCATGTACATGTAAGAAATAAGCAAATCATTGAAGTACTGCACTGCGTGATTAATGCATGCCCTGAAAGTACCAATCAGTTTAAATGTTAGCTGTTATATCATGTGTTGTGTACTCCTTGTCTGAAAATGAAGTGGTTATAAACAGGACTCTCTGCCTTTGTTCTGGGATCATCCCTCCCACTACACAGTTGGCTACAGGAATGTTCCATCTCATGAGAAGAAAATAAATGTGCACTGACAAGCTTCCTCCTGCCTGGGTTGTTCTGTCTGATAAGTTTGAGGGGTGACATTCTCCCACACTTCACTTTAACACAGCAGTGTAACAAATAGGGTACTAGCACTAATGTATATCCACTTCAAGCACTGTTTTACATATACATCTTCAGACATACAACTGATGAGTAGTATGAAAAGACATAATGTACTTGAGTAAACGACATAAACAAATGAAAACTGTAAACATTTGATGATGGTAAAAAGATATATACCGTATATCTTCTAGTAGTGGCCGGCTCTTATTGACGCCCATTTCCAATAAACGCCGGGTTTGAAGAGATGTCGCGACAAATAGACGCCGGTCTCCAATAGTAGCCGGTTCCCTTTAAGCGCCGATCTCCAATGACCCACCGCCTTTGTGAATTAACAATAATGTGGTTGCAGAAAGTTTGCGGTGTTTTCTGTTTACGGAAGAGACTTCTTGTCTGGGACGCTTACCGCTGTCACATCAGTGAGGAAACGAAACAAGAACTGAAGAAATATAAAATGTCAAAGGCAGTTATCCCTGGTGGTTGCACCAAGTACGTCCAACCTGCTGATGTTGTTTGGAACAAGCCCATCAAAGACAAGCTTTGAGAGTTGTATGATAATTGGATGGCAGGGGAAGAAGATAAGGGGTTTACAGCTGGCAGAAATTTGAAAGCGCCGGCACTACATTTGTTAGTAACGTGGATAATATCAGCTTGGCAAGAAATCACCCCAGAAATGATAAAAAAATCCTTCAAGGATTGTGGAATCATCAATGCATGCGATGGATCTGAGGACAATCTTATCCACTGCTTTAAGGAGGGCCAGCCATGCCATGCTGGGAGTGCAAAACTGATTACTGCGCGACAACAAGCAATGGGAGTACCTGTATTGTCATCACAAGAAGAGGAACATGAAGAAGAACTAGCAAATAATGAAGCAATCATTACCGATTCAGATGACGAGTAGATGGTAAGTACTGTACTTTATTGTATCTTATCCAATCTCATGTCGTAACGTATACATATATATGCGTGAGTTTGGAGCTTATTGCATTTCCTTACGTTCCACAGGGGACTTGTCGGGCTGATGAGCGCTTTCGTGTGAAATTCGGACTGGTGCAGGCCAGTGCTGGTGGAATCATTGGCAAGAAAGTTCAGTAGACGTCTACCGTACCTGTTTTTCATGCTTACGGTAATACCGTATACTGCTTTAATAATACTGTACTGCTGTACTGATAATTTCATTAAATCCTGAAATGTTCATCCGGTGTTGTTGCCTACATTTTGTGGACGTAAATACGGTACCATACTGTATTTTGCTGCCAAATGAACCCCATTTACCCATCACCATTCCGTCTTTGAGGCGAATAATAGCTGGTCTCCAACAACCGCTGGTCTCTTTTAAATGTCGGGCCGTCTGAATAATTTTTTGAATAAACGCCGGGGCTACTATTGGAAGATATACGGTAATAATATTTCTACTGATTACTTGTTTCAATTGAAAATAATACACTTTCCTGTAAAATTGTGTTTTACAATGAACAACAACAAAAGAAAGTCACTAGGAAAAGAGAAAAAGCAGGAATTGATCTAATGCAGGAATGTTTTACTCATTGACAAGTGTGTATAGCATGTTCAAGAGTAAGCAGCTCAAATGACCTAATAATATTATTATTACTTATTATTTGACTGTTGCCTTTATCCAAAGTGGCTTATAACATTTAAGATACAGTTTTCTATTTGGAACACAGGCAGGTGAAGTGATTTGCTCATTGTCACACAGTGACTGTAGCAGGATTTGAACATACCACCACAGGTTTTGATATCCTAGGTCCAATCCTTAACTGCTACAACACATAGCCTGCCAATAACATTGGCCCTTAAACCTTCAAATAGTGTATGCAGAAAAGCACTTACCGTATACACTCGCGTTTAAGTTCTCCCACAGATAAGTCGGGGCTTGATTTTACTGTATAATTTCCGGTATTTTATAATGTCAGTTGTATAAATTGAATGCGGAAAACTCACACTATTAGTCAAAGAGAAAATGTGATGCTAACGTACACCTGAGAGAGTAACCACAGAGCACACTGCCTTTTTTATTGTGCCTACGTGACCACACGGTAATACCCAAACTATTCTGAAGCGACGTTTGCACTGTTTTGTGTTTTTGGTATCTCACATCCTCATACACCTTTATTGTAAGAGCATCCCTTAACTACGATGGAGCATTTGATCAGAAGAAAATGAAGCTGGTTTTAAATTAAATGTCATTGAAGTGGCAAAAGAAATTGGCAACTGCGCTGCTGCAACAAAATTCGATGTGTCTGAGAAACTGGAGCAAGATTGGAGGAAGCAAGAAAATGTTAAAAAAAAATGTGTTGCATTTTTGAACGGGCGAATAAGTCGGGGTCTGATTTTATGATTGATTTTTCGGGTTTCAAGACCCAACTTATACACGAATATATACGGTAGTTAGTTGCATAGTACTTAGATAGACCCGATTAACTGATGGCAGTATAACTGACACCCATTGTCGCACGTAATTTTCTAGGCAAAGCTGGGTAACACAGCTAGTCAATAATAAAAATGAAATATATTAATGTGCTTAAAGAAAAAGAAATATGCTTCACTGGTACTGCTTAATTCGCTTAGGCCATCTTTTTCATCACATTGGTGTCTCCATCATAGCAGGACGCTTCTACAACCAGTGTGGCTTATTTTATGGCCGGAAGTCACCTATAAGAGTTAGCTTTGTCCTATGTCATCATGTTCATGGCGGTTCACCTTCTCACAACATGTATATTTTACATTAATAGCACTGATCTTTGAGAGAGCGCATGGAGAGACACACAATGAGTTGGAAGTGGAAACTGAACTCTCAAACTTGTGATTATAAATCCAGTGCCCTATCCACTGTGATGACTACCTACCTTACAATTGTGTTTAATTCAGAGTTCTGCAAACATTTTACATGAATATTTGTGAACACAAATACATTTAATGTAAACAAAAAGAGATGATGACAAATAAGGAATAAATAGGAATTTAATACAACATTAAAATCATTAACATACTGTGTATATTGTAAAATGCATATTTAAAAAAAATCATATATTTAAATGTGTCAATGTTCAGATATTATTACTTTTAAGTACAAAGAATGAAAATTTTCCCCATGTAATAAGTGACAATAATGTGTTTACAGCAGTGTTGTTTTTATTATTATTACATACAAATCTTGTAATCAATATTTTACCCACTTACTATTGTCCAATTGATTTGACATTTTGCACACTTACTTACTTCTGATGACAATACATGAATCAATAATCAGTTTCACTAATTAATTAATTAATCCATGTTAATTAAGAAATGAAATTTTCATATGAAGAATAGTTCAAGATTTCACCAATAGATGGCGGTAGTAACAGAAATGTGAAAGGAAGTGTTAAAATATTGATTACAAAATTATACTAAAACAAACCCAAGACTAAAAAGTTGAAAATAATATATATATATAAAAACTACTTTTTAAAATCCACACTTATATTAAGTTAAAAAGTGTACTAAAAAGTAAAAAATAAGTCTCTCATACATCACTCGTAAAATAAAAGCGTGAGCGCTTTTCATTAATCAACATTCAGAAAACACTTCTTAAAATATTAACCTTTTATTTGGAGAGTGATGTATGAGAGACTTATTTTTTACTTTTTAGTGCACTTTTTAACTTAATACTGTATAAGCATGGTTTTTAAAAAGTATTATTTATATATATATGTTTGTTATATTAGCTGTTAAAAATAATATATAGTTACATGTTTTCATTGTGCACTCCTGCTGTGACTATCCGCTAGTAATGTGGATCTGGTAATAGGTACCTTCACATCCTCAGACAATGCTCAATGGCAGATTATTCCTTTTGTGCGATTGATATATCTGCAGCTAGTCAAAAGAAAGCAGAATGTCTCTCTGTATAATTTAGTGGAAAAATGAACAATATAAAAAGTTTACATTGTTTTTAAGGAAGCATAGTATTCGGCGTCAAGTTCTCCAACATTAGTGCTGATGAGAAACCACTCATTGTTGATGAAGTTGACACAACTTGTGGAGAGTCACAGATTGTAGTAATGCTATGAAGAGCTGGTGCAGGCAGGGTGGAAGTAGGTGGTTTGGGCCCCTTTTTATTTTATGTTCATCTATTGATTTTATCCTGTCATTTTGTCTTTATTTAATAAAAACTTGCTCACAAAAAAAAAAGAAAAAGCAAAACAAGGAGATGTCGTCTCAAGTTCAAAAATTAAGCAGCCATTATTATGACATCACTGTGATAAAATCTGAGTTGAAGGCATTATGCTATTATCAATAATGAAAAAATGTAAAAAGGAGTATTATCTTATGCATGGGTGTAGGAACCTCCACAAACCAAATACTTGATGGATTGTTTTGGAAGAATTGTGAATAAAGAAAAGAAGGTAAAAATAACTTTTATTTGGATTAAGAATCAAATAAATTATCGGCAATTTCATGATTGTGACATCACAGTGACTTCTGAAATTTGAGATCACTTCAGACAGGGTACAGTTAAAACTGGGTTGTGTCCTTCTCTTCCGGTTTTGGTGTGAAAATTACAGGGAAATATTGTTTTTTAATAATGTATTTAATAAATAAATATATCACCTAGTAATAGATGATGTCTGCCTTAATAGAAGTATTAAGGAGAAAGTGTTATGTTTCATTTAAATACGTGATTCAGGCTCTTAATATTCCAACTAAGAAAATCCAGTGGACAGCTAGAAATGTTTTTTATTTCCGAAAGTCTTATTTAATAGTGACAATAGTGCTTATTATAAGTCATCGGAACTAAAATGGGTTTCAGTCAACAGGTAGCACTCTATTTTGCTCAAAGTAAATAAATGAAGGAAGGAAACAATACAGTTTACTCCAGAAGAGGAAACAGTAGACATCCAAATAAATCTTGAATGCTGTTCTATCCATCTATAATTGAATGCTCTAAATACATTTATAGGTTCAAGGGAAGCCAAGGCCTATTCATCAAGCCGTGAGCTCAGGGCAGGAACCAGCCTGGTATTGGGCATCAGAGACAGGATATACTGTACTTAGGGTAAATAATATATTTAAATGTACCTGCTATAAATGAATATGGACATTTGCATCAATGTGCCTTGAAATTAACTGATATCTCATCCAAAATTGGATTCCTGACCCTGCCAGGAGAGGCTTTAACTCCCTGCGACCTTGAATTGGAGTAAATGGGTACAGAAAATGGAAGATTGGATAGAATGATGAGTGAACATTAGGGTATAACCCAAAGAGAAAAGCAAATGGATAGATAGATAGATAGATAGATAGATAGATAGATAGATAGATAGATAGATAGATAGATAGATGATGAGTGATTATTGAAGAAGTATAAGAATAAGATTTCTTCTGTGCTGCCTTTATCCTTTGGTCCCACACAGATGTATCTCAGAATAATAACAGCTCACTCACTGAACCACATCCTACTGATCACATAGTAAATTTAGAGTTTGGCAGGCATGCATCTCCTTGAGCCATGCATAGGTGACAGGCTTCTATGACCCTTTGTAGATTTTAAAGGGGTCTTTCTTGACAGCAAAGGTGCCTTTGTTCCGTTGTCATTTTCCATTGCTGTCATGTCTTTTTCTCTCCATGGGACAGACACCTTTGGCAGTGGTACACATGTTTATCATCTAATCATCAAGAGCACCTTATCTGTAGTTTTTTTTTAGGTGGTATGATAATCACATAAGCAAGGGGACGCTAAACATGCTGTAAGCTGTTAGAACAACCCTAACCATGCAGTGCAACACATTACAAAAACAATTGAACCACAATGGGCAGCAAGCAAAAAAGAAACAGCAGTAATCATCTGATCTTGGCTTCATACAACTTAGCCTCTTTTGTCAACAGAAAAAAAGAGAAAAGATGTGAAATTTTTTACAGAATAAAAGAAAAAAATACTGACATCAATCAACTTGCATCATTTGATTCTTATCAGCACTTACCTTTGGTCTCCCACATCCTTCTCGGTGACACGGTGAGCGTTTGAGTGTAGGTGTATGCTGACTGCCATTATCAGAAGTCACATAATGCAGAAAAGTAGCGGGTTCAAGTATAGCAGTCTAATTTAGATCTTTAGCCTGAGATTATATTTTTTGGCTTGAAAGAACTGCACATTTCTTTAAAAGTCTTCTTTGTACTATAGCAAAATGCATGATCATTTCTTGGTACTTTGTTTTTTTTCGGTATGCAGATTGTTAATGTTAATCTATACTTTAATTGCTGACTGATTCTAGCCTGCATTTGGTACTACAGTGTACTTACCGTGTACTCAGAACTACAGTGTTATGTAGTGTGAAGGTTAGGGACGCCAGTGAGTTCCAGTCCCCAAATTCATACACACCAACACAGTCCTTGGTTCAAATAAAGGGTGTTTATTACAGACCTTGTAAACACAAGCACAAAAACAAGTCGTCTCTTCTCTTCTTTTGTCTCCTCTTCTCTCTGTACCGCACTGCTCTCCTGCAGTCAAGTGTTGCCTTCCTCCCTCCTAGCTTCGACTCGCCTTCTGTTGAGGACCCAGGAATACTTCTGGTGCCAGGGCTTTGCCTACTGGAAGAACGTCCAGGTTGTATGGAAGTACCAAACAGTAACGAGTGCAACTCCTTACAGTGCCCTCTTGTGGCACCCACAGACTCCCACAGGGCTGCGCTGCTGGACTACAATTCCCAGCATTCCCTGCTGGTGTCCAAATGGGCATCGACATCCAGGGCTGCTGCCATCTAGCTTCCTGAGGGAAAAAATAGCCCTTTGAAACAGTTCTTCCCTGTATTGTAAGTATATCCAGTCGAGAAGCCTGTCCATTAGCCTGAGGTTTCCCTTCCGGGCAAGGAAACAACTTCTCTCTTGGCCGTGATGTCCATCCATCCACCTGGGGCCTCCTGGGAGGATGCTCGTCCATCCCGTATGGCATTTACAGTAGTTAGTATGTACTAGGAGTAATGATGTTGCTATATGTTTACCATACAATTAGATTAAAAGATTTTGAATCTGAATAATGTTGAAAATGTATGGTTGCATTTGCATCTACAAAATTAACAAGATTTTGATATGCAAATAATAAAAGAGATATTACTAAGAAACAGTAGGGAGTAAGGTGTTGCACTGAGTGGAGTTGTAGGACACTACATTAGCACTGCCAGCTGACAGAACACTCCAGGCACCGGGATGGTGCAAAAGTCTTCAGTGCTTTTATTAAAAAAAAAAAACTAAACAGTGGCCAACTAAATAGTGCAGTGTTTCAAAATTGAAAGTTCAATAAATAAATAATCGTTAAAAACGAGTGAAAAGTGGAGGTTAAAATCAATAAATAAGTCCAATAAAAACGTGGTTATAATACTGGCAGAAAGCTATCCATTTTTTAAAAACTCAGTGCATTCTCCTTTAGGTTGGCGGCTCCCCTGCTTATCTCAGATGGGTCTTGCAGCAGAGGAGTTGCTCTTTCAGCAGGTGCAGATGACCTTCCAATGGTCCAGTTGCCTTCCGTTCCCATGGCTTCATACAGGCTCCCTTGGCAGACTGAGAATCGGGTCCCCAACGGCCTGAGTGCTCACAATGGGGCTGTCCCCTTCCAAGCCTCCTTGACCCCCGCAGCCTTCCTGGCCTTACGTGGTGAGCTGTCCTCACTCCTGGTCACTCTGGCTCCTTGGAACAGCTCAGTAGGAGCAACCCAATCCATCTGCCCCTGAGTGTTAGCCATACACTCTTTTCCAGGGGCAATCCCCCCAGCTGCCTGCCTTCACTCCCTCAAGGCTGTTCTCTGTCCCTCGTTCACACCCGCACCAATTCTTACGGCCTCCTGCCTTCTTTTCTCCTTAAACTCTGTTGACTGACTGACTGACTGACTGTCTTTCTTTTTTTTTTTCTCCCCCCTTTCCTCACACTGCTTCCCCTTTTAAAATGGGGGCATGGCACAGCTGTGACTATTAGCAGTTCCCGGCACCAAGTAGGGTCACAGACGATCCCACACCTGTGTACTTAGTGTAGAACTGCTGACTTTTGCATCGCACCTGGGAACTGCTCTCGCCACACTACTGCACCCCTCCGACTAAGATGCGAGTACGCTGTTTATTTATTTAAAAAGGTGCCGATTAGCCGCAGAACTCACTTTACTTCATTTGTCTGGAAAACAAATACAACCTGACCTTACAGATGCACAGAAAGTAGAAACTAAGAAGAATTCTAAAAATGAAATCTGTACTATAGTGGAATGCTACAATTGCTTCTCTCTTGAATTACTGCCAGGCCTCCTAATTAATTTTACTCAGAAGTATACACTTTATAAGGCACAAAACATTTGACATTACCCTGCACTATTAATTGCATTGCATTTATCATATGTAGCTGGATAGAGGGGCCAATGGACTCCCCTGATGATATGATTTATAAATCATATATTTTTGCTTTTCTTACGTTTTTTTCTCCAGGTTTTGGGTGTTCTAATATATGTAAAGGTAATTTGTGTCCTTTTTATTTTCATTTGTTTTGTTTTTGGACTGTTCCCTCAATACACTCCATGAGTTCCATTGCCTGAACATGACATCAGATTACTAGAGAGATTTTTCCAGAAATCGCACATTATGATATCATTAGTGCAACACTGTAAATTCCAGCACAATCTCTATCTTGTGAGTAAACTAAACTAAATACCCTCTTTGTGTGTGTGTATGTGTAGTAGTGTTATTTAGATTCACTCATTCCTGACTTTTAATCTTTTGTTTCTTACTTACGATTTTGACTTATGATTTTGGATAGATGAATGATAGGCTCTTAGTTTTGACTTTCTGCCTTGTTCTTGCCTCTCCTGATCAATTGCATTAATTCTTTTTTCCTTTCCTCGTGCTAGACACAACACTGACTTATGTTTCATCTCCAGGATGTCTGTCAGATGTGGCAGCATGACACCGGACCCATACGGCTGAAGCCCATGGCTTTAACTTGCATGTTTGACAACCCTGTGAAAGTAACACAAAACTGTAGTAAACAGCTCCTGGAATCCTCCATCCTGGCTGATTCTGCTTCATAACCACAAACAGTGGACCCTCATTTCATCAATTACAAAGTGCAATAAGGCTGTGCGCAAGAATCTCCTCAACAACCAGACCTCGAAACTCATTCAAACACAATGAGAAAAAAAGGGCTGCAGGTCAAATCACCTATGACAGAGATAAAATTATTGGCAAAAAACATAAAAGGAATCTCATTCAATATGGAAGGACAATACACCAAAAGTAAACAAATACAATTAATTAGAATGCTGTTAGGCCAATAATGGAGGCAGAACCTCTGGGTTTTTCCCAGTTGATTCTGGGGTTCGTCAGGGGTGTGTTTTTGCTCCTACTCTGTTCAGTGCTTGCATGGACTGGGTGTTGGGCAAGGTCATGGGGTTCAGCAGCTGTGGTGAAGAAAGAATCACTGATCTTGACTTTGATGATGTTGCTATTATCTTCATGGAGTCAATTGAGGCTTTGATCAGGGCTCTTGAGAGGCTGAGTGAGAAGTCTGAGTGTCTGGGCTCGCGAGTGTCCTGGATAAAAACCAAGATCCAGGCCTTTAATGACCTCTTAGGCACAGCCTTCAGCAGTGTGTCTGTTTGCGGAGAGAATGTCGACCTTGTCTAGAGGTTTACTTACCTCGGCAGTGACATTCATGTCTCTGGTGACTCTTCCTATGAAGTTAGTAGATGGACTGGGGTGGCATGGGGGTCATGCGGTCCCTGGAATGACGTACGTGGCGCTCCCGATATCTATGCAAAAGGACGAAGGTCCATGTCTTTAGAGTCCTGGTACTTCCTGTTTTGCTATATGGTTGCAAGACATGGATGCTATCCAGTGACCCGAGATAAAGACCTGACTCTTTTGGTACTGTGTCTCTTCGGAGAATCCTTGGGTACCGCTGGTTAGACTTTGTGTTGAATGAGCAGCTGCTCATAGAGTTCTGAATTAACTGCATTGTGAGGGAGCGTCAGTTACACCACTACGGCCATGTGGAGTGATTCCCCGGGGATGATCCAGCTTGCAGGATCCTAATTCTTGAGGACCTGAATGGCTGGACTAGGCCAAAGGGATTCCCACATACTGTAACACCTGGCTGCAGCAGATAGATAGTCATTTCCAGAGGGCGAGACTGGAGTGCATGTCTGCCCTGTCAAACAGGATCCTGAGCTATTTCATTGTATGGTGGGTGCAGCAACATGCTGTACTAGTGCATGCTCCCCAACCTGACCTGACCTGACCTATTAGGCCAAAAAACAGAATATGAATTGACACAATAACCTGCTAAAAAAAATCAAAAAGAGAGTCAAATGCAGACTAAACACTGGCTCAGGGACCACATCCTGGACATTTAAACAGGTCACCATGTAAACAGTACTTGCCACTCTGCAGCTATGCCACACCAATTTATAATTTAAAGGGAAAGAAAGCAATGATGAAAGAGCTTTCATCAAGAGTCCTCACAGGTGGTGCATTGGTAGTGTTGCTGCTTTGCAGTAAGGAGACTGTGGATGATTGTGGGTTCGTTTCCCGGTTCCTCCCTGTGTGGGTAGCGCTTTGAGTACTGAGAAAAGCGCTATATAAATGTAATGAATTATTATTATTACATGGACTACACCAACTTGTTATAGCAGCTTCACAGATAGTGAATTGAACCCAACTACCTGAAGCCGTAAAGAAGAAGCATTGACTATTGTGCTTCTAAGACTCACAAGTGAAAGAAGAAAACGGTTGAGATCTGCAAACACGTTGTTCAATATTATTATTGTAATTTCACAAATAAATTATACACTTATTGGAAATTAAATTCAGGTTTCAGAGAACTATGTGGTGACCTCTTTGTCAACATGCCATGCAAAGCTATAGTTTAAGGTAAAAAATTTTTTTTTTAAAAGTACTAGTTATATTAAAGCATGCTGTTTTGGTAATTTCATAGATTTAATGATACCTTTAATTAACGATAATTTCACACCAGTCAACCTACCATCATATTGAAGTTTTAGGATGAACATGAAAACATTCATGGCAGCTCATAAATGACTGCACTACTGTCACCAAACAGGCCTGCTTTCTCCAGTCACATTTTGGCTTGTTAAGTTTTTAATTGCATTTGGAGGAACGCAGTGCTAGCTATTCCTTTTTCAAACACTTTAAGCAGTGAGTGTGACAGTAGTCACATTGCAACTGGCCAGCAGTATAGCTCTAACTGTAAATGCTGACATCATACTGCAAGTGTTTGATGCAGGCAGAATCACTTGAATGACTGTGAGGTGACTGAAATGACAGAGCAGGAATGATTCAAAGTGTCAGCATTAGTCAGCACTTACTAGTCATGGCCCTGGCTGCTCAGGCTTTAAGCAATGCACTACAATTATATTTGGCCAACAGAAGCCATCTAATATGAGCCTCATGAAACAAACATTTTCTCTTTCTCCTTTACATATTTTGCACACAAAAAATGACCTTGCATTGCCCAGTACTCATCAGATTCCTTTTTTTAAACCTATCTATGATTTTAAAAGACTCATCAAAAACAGAAAGGGTGAAGGACTGCCAAAAATGAATTGTGATTATGCACACTTTTCTCAGAAGGACGAGAAGCACATACTGCGTGTTTTGCAAAGTTTTAAGCAGTTTCCAGGTGAAGAGTGACTGCTGTTTTGCACCTTCACGAATGCCACAGCAAATGAGTCTCATTTTAAGTCTGATGATGTTTCAGAAGCTGTTGTGACAGTCAAAAAGATACTGTTCAGCAAGTCATATCTGAAAATAGGGGGCCAGAATGGCAATGTCAAAGGTTTAAAGTAAAGACACATGTGTGATCAAAGCCTTGGCAGTTGTTATTTCTTGCAGTTGTTGAACAAATAATGGCACTGACAAGAGCAGTGCTTATTATATTAATATCCGATCACAGCTGTGAGACTTTAAAGTTGTTTTATCCATATTGTACGAGAAAACTGTTCAAAATCATTCACTATGCTGCTTCTTATTCTCCAAAATTCTAGCACATACAAATTAATATTTTATTGGCGATGTATACAGCTGGGTTGGCATGGTGATGCAGTGGTAGTGCTGCTGTCATACATCAAGGAGACTCACGAGATCACATGCCAGGTGCTCACTTTGTTCATAGGGGTTTGCTGCAGGTGCTCCAGTTTCCTCCCACAATCCAAAGACATGCAGGTTACATGAATTATCATTGTTAGATCAACTGCTGTGTGTGAGTTTAACCTGTGATGGGGTGGTGCCATGTCCGTGGGGTTGTTCCTGCCTTGCTTTCTATTTTTACTGGGCTCTAGCTTCCCCATGACTGATTACACCGTTTAAGAAAATGGATGGATGCTTACAAAAGACAGTGTGCTATTGAACATCTCATATTTGAAGAAAGGAAATAAAGAACATCTACAGATGTACAAAGAGTTGATAGTGAGTAACTACTGTGGCATGCTTACATAACAAAGGTAATGGATTCTTCAAAGAACAGCTCTCTAGGAAGAGGAGTACCAAGAAATCCAGCTTGGCTGACTCCACTTGTGTTTTTTGACTCAGATTTAACCTTTAGTAATCAGATCTTTACACTATCTAAAACCTGCTTTCCACATCTTAGTGATTTTGTGAAATGAAGACAATTAAGCTTCCAATTTGATTTACATTTTACAATCCTCCATTTGGCATATGAAACCTTAAATGACTTAGCACCCACCACCAAACCACCTCACAGAACTCAAATAGGAACCTACTGAAAATGTTACTTCTCTATTTATTCATTGATGAACTGCATAGACAGATCATTTAAGTACCATAGATACTCACATATTAGTCGATCTCGCAGATAAGTCGAGTGTATTTTTAAGCCGAAAATTACGAAATTTGTTATGACCCGCGTATAAGTCGAGGGTAAAACTTGACAGCTATCAGAGATAGAGGGCGACAATCAGCTGTTAATGGCGAGAAAACTCACTGTCACATCACAGGCATTCCCTCTGTGCTTGGAGAAATGCTAGACTCGTTGACTCTGCAACTAATCCTTGCATGTGCGTGAGTTGCAAAATGTAAACAAATGTAAACAAAGGCAAGATGGCATCGATATATCACAAGGGAGCGAAGCGAGTGCAGAAAAGAAAATACTCGGCAGACGATGTTTTGCACATTATCGCTAAGTCGGACTCTGATTTTTCAGAATCGGATTTTATTGACAGTGATCAGGAATTGAGCAAGAGAGTTTCCAATAAGTGTATAATTTATTTGTGAAATTACAATAATAAAAGGGACTGTTAAACATTATACCCTTGGTTTTTTGTAGTAGGATTGTATGATCATATGTTAACTGCATTTTTCATTGGTACTGTTTAACATCATTCCATGGGTTTATTCTTTTGGGACTGTTTAAGATTATATTCTAGATTTACAGTATTTGGACTGTATTACCAATAGATATCTCTACTTGAATCCTTCTGCACCGCTGCTGCTGGGGGGCTTGTTTTGTTTTGGATGTGCTCTGTCTCTAGGTATGTCAGAGGACTGGGACTTGCAAAGAGATTGGACTGGCCAAATATTCCACTCCAGCTATACAAAGAAAACTAGAAGTGTGGAGATTTTAATACATAGAACAATTTTATTTGTTGTATCAGATATATTATCTGATTCTGAAGGGCGGTATGTGATCGTTATGGCAATTGATTTAATTGTAAAGGGATTTAAATATATATTTACGCACCCAATGTGGATGATAGAGACTTCATCCAAAATGTATTTGCATTCCACTCATAAAATTAAAATGGCAAGTCATGTCAAGTCAAGTTGGGGAGCATGCACTGGTACAGTGTATTGCCGCACCCACTACACGGTTGTCAACCCCCCAGGCAGATACATTGTCCAGTCCCACCCTCCGGAAATGACCCTCTATCTGCCACAGCCAGGTGTTATATGGGTGACCCCTTGGCCTGGTTCAGCCACTTGGGTCCCCAACAATGACGATCTTACGAGCTGGATCACCCTTGGGGAAACGAGCCACATGGCCATAGTGCCGTAACTGATGCTCCCTCACAATGCAGGTAATGTGCCTCATTCAGGACTCCATGAGCAACCGCTCATTGGACACAAAGTCAAACCAACGGTACCCAAGGATTTTCCGAAGAGACACAGTACCAAAGGAGTCCAGTCTTTGTCTCAGGTCACTGGACAGCGTCCATGTCTCGCAACCATATAGCAAAACAGGAAGCACCAGGACTCTAAAGACATGGACCTTCGTCCTTTTGCATAGATATCGGGAGCGCCACGTACACCATTCCAGGGACCGCATGACCCCCATGCCACCCCAGTCCATCTATTGACTTCATAGGAAGAGTCACCAGAGACATGAATGTCACTGCCGAGGTAAGTAAACGTCTCGACAAGGTCGACATTCTCTCCGCAAACAGACACACTGCTGATGGCTGTGCCTAAGAGGTCATTAAAGGCCTGGATCTTGATTTTTATCCAGGACACTCGCGAGCCCAGAAACTTAGACTCCTCACTCAGTCTCTCAAGCACCCGATCAGAGCCTTAATTACCAATTAATTAATTACCAACTTTCCAAAGAAAAATAAGGACTTATTATAATGTGCATTACACTGACCAATGTTACTTCTGAATAATTAAGTTATTCTGAATAATGAAGTTCTAGTCACAAGACCAAACCAGATTTATTAAAGGCAGACACTTAGGAGGTTGCAGCTTCCAATCTTTGATGCCTGTTTAATGTAATATATTCACCCACAAATGCAGAAAAAGCATTTGATATGGTTGATTGGGACTACCTGTTCACTACATTGCACAAATTTGGGTTCAGCCCGAACATATGTGCATGGGTCAAACTACTGTATACAAGTACAGAAGCTTTAGTTTGTATTAACAACATTGTTTCAGACTTCTTCATACTAGAATGTGGTACTAGACAAGGATGCTCCCTGTCACCACTGCTATTTGCAATTGCCATTGGCTGTTCTCTTTTGAAATGCATCAGAGATTAAGGGGATTTTCACAGAAGGACTTGAACAGAAAATATCACTAAATCCAAATGATATGGTACTGAAAATATTAGATCCACAAAATACTGTGCTTGCAGTCCTAAAAACACTAGCAGAATTTCAAAAAATATCTGGACTCAAAATTAATTTGAATTAAAGTTTGCTTTTTCCTCTCACATCACAAGTAAACATAAAGCTCATTTTTCAACAAAATGTTGCTGTCTGCACGGAAAAACTTAAACAAGATGTGCATAGATGGTCAACCCTCCATCTCACTTTAGCAGGGAGAATTAACACTGTGAAGATGAATATTCTTCCCAAGCTTTTTCTACTTCAAAACATCCCCATATATATATTAACAAATCATTTTTAAACAATTTAGATTCAATCATAACCTCATTTATTTGGAATTCAAAACATCTACTCATCCAAAGGACAACCCTACAACGACCTAAAGCAGAAGGTGGCATGGCTCTAACTAACTTTCAGTTTTATTACTGGGCGGCAAATATACAAGCTATAAAAACCTGGACATTGACACAAATAGTTGAACACATACAGGATTGGTCCACAATAGAAATAAAATCCTGCAGTATTTCTTTATATTCCTTGCTTTGTGCCCCAGTAAATACAAGTTATCGTCAATATACTAAGAACCCAATTGTGCTCCATTCTCTCAGAATATGGAATCCATATAGAAGTACTTCAAGATAGAGAATTTTTTATCTGTGGCACCATTACATGATAACCACCTTTTTCCACCATCTCAACTCACAGTTTTGAATGTTTGGAAAACATTTGGGATTAAATCGCTTAGAGTTTTGTACATAGATAATGTCTTTGCATCCTACGAACAATTACACTCCAAATTTAGCTTCCCATCAGCACAATTTTTCCACTACAGTAATCCCTCACTTATCGCGATAGGTTCCAAGGCCGACCGCGATAACTGAATTTCCGCGAAGTAGGGACACCATATTTATTTAATTATTTAACATGTATTTGGACGTTTTTAAACCCTCCCTGTATTATTTACAACCCACCCTTTACTCTATTAATAACAGGGACAACTGCTAAGCAATATGAAATCGGTAGATAGGTTTACACTTACTGTATAGCGAAGTACACGTAGCTATATATGACGTGATGATGGTGATGAATATGCTGCACAGTAAAATGATGACGATGAAGGTGATAATCCCCTGAATGCAGTAGCAAGAGCACGTTAATGCTGAATGAGTGAGATGAGACTTCCTGGTTAATGCAGCACTCTGTCGCTGAGCCAATCAGCAGCACACAGGAACTTAACTGCGTGCTCTGATTGGGTAGCTTCTCAGCCATCCGCCAATAGCATCTCTTGTATGAAATCAACTGGGCAAACCAATTGAGGAAGCAAATACCAGAAGTAAAAAGACGCATTGTCTGCAGAAACCCGGGAAGCAGCGAAAAATCCGCGTTATATATTTAGATATGCTTACATATAAAATCCGCGAAGTCGTGAATCCGCGAAAAGTGAACCGCGAAGTAGCGAGGGATTACTGTATTTTCAAATTTGAAACTTTGCTACACAAATCTGCCCAATTTTACTCACCTCCCACCTACTTCTATTCCAGAATAAATATTGATCAGTCTTGAGGACTCAGGCAATATTTTTATAATAAATAAAAACATTTTAAAGTCCCTCCCTTTCATAGATCCTAGAGTACAGTGGGAAAAGGATCTGTTGCTCAACTTTTCAAAAAAGGGAGTGGAAGGCAACCATCCACAGAACTCACTCGAGCTCTATTGGCGCAAAGCAAACGATTATTCAACTTAAAATCTTTTTTAAAGCACATCTACCTCATGTAAAAATGTGCAATATGTTTCCAGGGCAAGATCCAACCTGCGAACATTGCAATCGAGCTCCAGCCTCACTGGGCCATATGTTTTTGGTGTGCACCAAATTAACAACATTTTGGACCAAAATCTTTGCATGCCTATCAGACAGCCTTGGAGTCACAATCCCTCCTAATCCACTAACAGCTGTGTTTGGTGCACTCCCAGATGGGCTTAAAGTGAAGAAGGACTAACAAACTGTAATTGTCTTTATTACACTACTTATCATGCTCAACTGGAAAAATCCTAACCCACCTCTTTTAAGTCCGTGAGTAATTGATGTTACAGTATATACTATTTGAAATTCTCACTTAGAGGATCTGTTCAAAACTTTTTAAAACTTGGCAGGATCTAATCAATAACTTTTTAGCATAAGCTTTCATATTGGGGAAAATTATTTTCTTCCCTCTTTTCTACTCTTAAAGTTTTACTCTGGCTATTGGTCTTCCTCTCTTTCTCTTGAGTGGGGGTTGAATTGAATTTAGTTTTGTTAAGTTTGACTTGTTTGTATGGAATGTTACTTACTTTTAATAAATACATTTTAAAAAATTAACCATAAATAAGCAACTGTAGCTTAAGGAATATCAAACTGCGGACTGATTTTTCTGCCAGTATTATAGAAGCTGCATTCTGAAGTAATGTTTAAATCAAGACTCAATCATTTTAAAATAGAATGTGCTTGTTAGAACCCCAGCCGACACCCTTAACTTTTATAATTTTAACAGCTCTGTTTGGCAGTTATTAAGTCTCTCCCATTTCTTTCTCCTGTGATGACACTTGGTGTCACCTATGACAAAACCATTATCAGACTTTTACTTTGAACAAAGTTTGTTAGAACAGACACTCTAGACTGATATGAAAGTTTAGATGTTATCAATAACTTTTAGGTGAATACTTGTTTGTATCTTATGATTAACATTCATGTGGAAATCCCATAGCTGTGAAAGATGAGTCTAATGATATAGCAAGTAAGTTCAGCATTTTTCAAGTCAAACTTATTTTGTTTTTCTATATGAAGCTTTGTTTAAAAGTGAAGCATATTTTATAAATTAAAAAAAATAAGTAGCCTGCTCTTGTCTTTTATAGTAGAACTAATGGATACCAGAATCCCAAAGTGAAGAATGTCCTCAAAACATACTGAATACATCCACTCTGAAGCAGCAAATGTTTCAATTTAAGAAAACACTCATTTTGTGTTTCCGAGGCATGACTGTGACCACAAAAGTAAACTGGAAATAACATATTTTATCACAGATTCTTGGTACTATTTTCTTGAGGTAAGGTTACTGTTACTGGTGGAGTTATGGTAACCCATGTCACAATTGAAAAAAAAAAAACAAAACTCAGAAACTGAAATAGGCCAAGTGTATGTGATAGAGCAGATTTAAGGGCCACAGACCAGTTATGGATATGTTTAATGAATGTTGAATTGCTCTTGATGAGGATTAGGTAATAAAAGCACTGAGAACAAAGTTTTTGAGTGAGTAAATTCACTGACAATGATGCCAATCAGCCAATGAATACATTGGTAGAACTTGTAGGATCCGAGGAGAACCTGGTGCTGTGAGGCAGGAACGACAGCTCAGCACTACCACTCTGCCTATGTTAAAACGTATGCACTGAACTTACTAAACATCAGCCTGATTAAACTGAAGTGAAATGGCATGGCTAAATTTGTCCTAGTGGGTGTGTGTGTGTGTTTGCCCTGCGATAGACTGGCACCTGTCCAAGGATTGTTCCTGCCTTGCATCTGATGCTTGCTGGAATAGGCGGTAGAAAGTTCAGAAGATGGATGGATTATATTTACTAATATTATTATTATAATTATTGGGTGGTACAGTGCAGGTGCTGCTGTGTCACAGTGAAAGGGAATGGGATTCCCATGCCACGTGTTCTCTGTGTGGCGGTTGCATGTTCTTCCCGGTGCTTTGGTTTCCTCCCACAGTCAAAAGTCCAAACACAGGCATGGTTAGGTGGATTGATGCTGATAAAGTGTCCCTAGTGAGTGAGTGAGTGTGTGTAGGTAGGTGTTCACCGAGTGGTGCCTTGGTACCCTATTCATGGATTATTCCTGCCTTGGATAAGTGAGTTAAGAAAATGGATTATTATTATTTTATAGTGCCTTTAGTTGAGAAAAAAATCGATATATTAATGGAGGAAAGATATTGAGGATAGCAATTATTATTATTATTATTATAGGGCAACACAGTGAGATAGTGGTAGTGCTGTTGTCTTTCAATTAAGGAGACTCAGGGTTGCATGTACTCCTTTGCTGTTCCAGGTTGCATAAGTGCATAATTCTGGGGGAAGACCAAACATGAAATCTTCTTTATCTTCTCCACTTGGCTGCCCAGCCCTCGCTGCGCATTTAATAATGTAAAATATTGCAGGGTTGTGCCCAAACTTTTGATGGAAGAGAAAAAAAAATGTCCTGACCCTGTGACTCCAGACCTGTCACTTGTAATGTCTCCTATTCACCAGGACTCATGACTTAGTGCCAAAGTAGCAGCACGAAAGACAGAAAAAGAAACATTGTATCAGTCAAGCATTATGATTTATTTATTTTGAATATGAAACAATTTTATTAGCAGCTCTAAATGGAACCCCCTAGTCTAACATAAGCCACCTTCAGACTTCTGGTCATTGAGACATTGTCTATAGTGATAGAGAGATCATTTCAGGGCTTGGATGCCTTGTAGCTAAAAATTCTCTCTCCGACAGTATTTTAATTTATCCAAAGAATTTTAGAAACTCCAGCATTTTGAGTCTTGAGTGTAGGCATGCATTAGTTAGAAAAGAAAAGAAAAGCCAAGCAAAATGACACCTTTTATTGGCTAACTAGAAAGATTACAATATGCAAGCTTTCGAGGCAACTCAGGCCCCTTCTTCAGGCAAGATGTACATCTTGCCTGAAGAAGGGGCCTGAGTTGCCTCGAAAGCTTGCATATTGTAATCTTTCTAGTTAGCCAATAAAAGGTGTCATTTTGCTTGGCTTTTCTCTACATTCATAATGGCTAACACGGTACAACACCCTAGTACTTAGAAAAGAAAAGAATAAGAAGGGTGTATACAGCTTTATATTTCAAAAGGAAAATGTTAAAATGATATATAAGTATATATATCAGATATAACTAGAAGACAAAATTAAAAATTTAAAGACTGGAGCTCCACAGCCAATCAATGAACCCTATTTCCATGCCATAGGATAGCAAAAGAACAATCTGAGGGAACTGCAGTTATCTTTTTGGCTTTGTATAAATGAATGAAGGTGCATGTTATGAAGCCTTCTTCATTTGGTTTTATTTCTAAGCTGGAGAAAACAAATTAAAATGTGATTGAAAGATGTTAGTTCAGTGTCAAAATTAAGGTATATATTTCATGTGAACTCTGCTAAACTAAAGTTCAAGCCCTTCAAGTTAAAAGCTGTCAATATTGGAAAGCAATTTGCATAATTTCCTTTTAGTAATATGGCTTCCATTTTACAGAGCATGATGAGTTATTTTCCATTTCCATTTCACCTTTTAGCCTTTAACAAAATAGGATAATTATCACTAGGCAATTTCTTCATTAGACTAATAATGAAAATGAATGCAAAGATTTTGAGCAATGTCTTAGATCAGTGCTTCTCTGATTCATTTCTTCCAAGGCCCCCTAATCCAGAACAAAGATCCTCATGGCACCCTTACACTTCCAATAAATGAAACTTAAAGGAAATAAAAATATATCAAAAACTCTTTGGAAGTGGCAATCAGTCTTGGGTATCTCCTGGTATAAAACGAATCCCATTCAAATATCCCCTTAAACACATTGATTCGCCTTGTACTAAGTTCTGCTTTTAGAGAACTGAAAAACAAAAGGGCCCTTTCCTCCATGAAAAGGTGAGGGAACCATGGAGAGGAGAAGAGGGGACTTTAGTAGGAAAGGAGACCAATGCATAACCTTTACTAGTCTTCAGTTAACGCGAGGTCCTCATATCCCTCAAGATGAACACTTTCAGCTCATAAAATTTTCAAATCAAACAACATATTCTGCAGGGTGGGGTCCTGTGTCCCACCAGGAGATCATAAATCATCTTAGATAATTGCAACGTACAGAGTTTTTGAACTATTAAACTAGTTTCTCACTATGCTGGATATATTAGAGTTTACGCTGACATTTGTTTCAAATAGAATTTGGGACTGCAATGCTTTACACAGAAACTGTTCAAATTCTTATTTAAGCTGTCTGAAGTTCATTTCATATGCTGCTGCATGAACTGCACTAATCTACATAATCTCTCCATATACTATTCAAACTCTTTTCTTAAGTTTCTTTAATCACAAGAATTAAAAATCCTTCTAATATACTGTTTTGTCTCCTTTCCCCAACGAAACCTGTTCATGTTTTTGTGCAAATATGATGTCATTTCCCATGAAGATTATCATGTAGATAACCGGTTTTACCTGCTCAAGGGCCCCTTCATTTTAAAAAACCTGCAACTGCAATGACCTTAGAGAGTTCTAATGACTCAGATTTAATCTGCGACTTCTAAGAGGCAAAACATGTAAACAGTGTAAGTAAGAAATCTGGAAAGTCATACTTGAAGAGCCCTTAGATTTACTGTCACTATGAAGATAAACACTTTGGCTGTGTTCATATAAGAACATTTTAAAGACAGCATCATCATCATCATATTCATTTCAATTGCATGGAGAGAGTCATGGTGGCAACATGCTGAGTCAGACTGATCAGGTCATCATATTTTCAGCAACTTTCTCCAGTAACTGTTTCCTTCTGTCACAAAAAAAAAAATAAAATAGAATACTGAAAAGAATAAAAAGTCCCATGATAAGAGTTAGAAAGTTCCAATAACTTATGCCTTGAGGAGCACAATCAGGCACTTTTCTCAACTATCTTATAAATATAAATAGTCTCAAACATGCAAGCTTGGGGAGTGTTTGGGGGGGGGGGGGGTTGCAAAACTGTTAACCTTTTCTCCATTTCTGCATTCTCAACTGAATGAGAAGAACCTGGATGACCACAACAAGCCCTGCCTCTTCCAGTATCATTTATTTTTTGAAACTTAGGGATTCTGATTATGAATTTTTGTGGAACTTATTATTTATGAGCATTTTTGTCATAATAGCATTTTTTTTCCTTGGCCGCCGCCATTTTGTGAATTTCATTGTCATGAGGCGGATCCTGGTTGCTACAGGATTGGGTTAAAGATTAAAAAGAAGTTTAAAGTTTAAAAGGTCACCTCAATGGCCATTTTGTATCTGGGTTTGCGGATAACAAACCTATCTTCTTTGTGATGTTCAGGACCTCTATTTTTGATTTCGCAGTTCTCAGATCTTTTGGTCTTGTCCCAGACCTTTCAAGTCAGTAAAGGTGAAATTAACCAAATTTTTGCTTCAAATGCTTTTTTGAAGAGCCTTGACATTAAATATAAAAAACCTATTATATATATACAGTATATACTGTATAATATATAATATATAACCCCAAATTATCCCCCCCCCACTTACACTCACCTACCCACTTCCCCTTCCTCATTTGCTATATATTACCATGATTCCGGTATGTCTAATCATTTTCCTCTGATGATGACTCCTGGTAGGGGTGGAAAGCTTAGGAATAAAGAATTGTAAGATATGTGAATCAAGTTATCCCTTTGTGGATTTCTAATCACAAATATGCAAACCATATCACAGACCTTTGCTTCTCTCTCTCTCTCTCTCTCTATATATATATATATATATATATATATATATACTGTATATATATATATAATATACATATTATACTACTGGTAGCTGTGTAAGCCCAGGCTCCTAGAAACCATGGATTCTGGCACTTTAATCAATCAATTACATCGGTTATGCATTGGTGGCTAAGCGAAGTTCTCTTTCCTTGGTGATTTTGTTTTGCCGACGTGCTCGTCTTCTTTGTCTATCAGCGGTTAAGCACGTTTCCCTCTCCTTGGAGATTTCATTTTGCTGATGTGCTTGCCTCGCTTGTGTATTAGCAGCTAAGCAAGTTTCATTTTAGTGACAGAGTTGCTTTCTCAGAGCATCATGCTGTAGCCTCACACTTCTGAGCCGAACAGACAGACACACACACTTTCAGATGTTTATATATAGTACAGTATACATGAGCTATGTTACCTGTTGATGATATTCGATATCTCTTAACCTTGTGTGTATTAAACTGTCTTGGCTGGAGCTTCCTCTCTCAATCATGTTCTCATAAAGCCTGTTTCTCATAGTTTAAAGGTGCATTGCTTGCCTTCTATCCAGTTTTTTACTACCACCTGTGGTGGACAGACCCCATTAACCACTTTGAAAACACCACTCTCGTTCTTGACAATATTTCTCATCTTTAAAGGAAACTCTCATCTTTCTTCCTTCGCCTTTCATCAGTATCCTTGTGTGTGTCAAGCTCTCCTGCCCAGTGCTTCCATAGTTTCCTATCTCAGACACGCTTGACTGAACAACCACAGCCAAACTGACCAATCAGATTGTTATTTCTATAGTCCACTTATTTCCAAGTTTCTATATACAATATATTGAAAATGATGTGTGTATAATTTTGCAAAAAGAAAAAGAAACTCAGAATTTCAACGGCAAACAAAATCCCACTGCCCCACTAGACCTCACTTTAATGGTTTTGTTACTGTTTTTCAGGTGGGCAGGCATTCCTTCTTTCCCCCCTGCATCAACATCTCTATCTTTCTTTCTAATTTGCTGTCTCTTTCTCCTGCCAATGACCCATTGCTAAGTGCCCTCATGTAACTCTAGACCCCAATACTGCCCTTTAAAAGTCCTATAATAGTTAATACCAAACTAAGTCTGGGGGTCACTGATGACACTTCAGAGTTCCCCAGCTAAATTGTCCCTCAGCAGGCCCTGCTGACTTTATACCTCTGACCACAAAGAGGCCCTTAATAGATTAGGATGTCTGCTTTGTCCTTTTGGCATCTTCTACCTCCCAGCCCAGAGGAATTGTGTAGGAGTCCTGCAATGTGCCCATTTGTACCTCTGTTGTAATTTAAGTAGTCATTTCCAGGCATCCACTCACATGCCTTTGCCGAGAAACACGAAGAGGTATCCTTCATTTACCAGGATGTTTTTTGTTCTCAAAAATATGAACAGTTGTGCACCTTGAGGCATGAAAACCATAGTGCATTCACTCCATTCTAAATATCAAGATCTGGAAAGCAGTAGAGATGAATATCTTCCAACTTGCAATCAAAAAGATAAATCAAGCAGGTCACACTATCAACAATTTTAAATGTTGAAATCAATTCAGATTTTCTAACAATTGATGACATAACTCTTGTAATCATTCAGTTTGTTGCATGCTTTGTCCGAGTAGACTGCTGCTGTTGGTTTAATCTGAGTGATCTGGACATAGCATCATTTTGCATCCATAGACTGAGAAGTGGGGGAGAAAGCGCTTTATTTTCAAGACAGCTGGTGTAAGGCCTTCGGGTAGCGTGAATGACTTCTCTGGGTTGTGCAGTGAATGGCCGGCTTGTTGCTTTGATTTCTTGTTCTGCTGAGATATGAGGAGTGGAACCTTTGCTGTTGGTAAGTGTTCCATATGGGTGATGTCCTGGAAAATAATTATAAAAATACATATTTACATAAAGTTCAAATAACTTCACAGTCAGTAATTAGGCAATAAGTCAAAAATCAGGCAAGGCACAAAATATAATCACAAGAAAAATCAAAAATGTAAAATAAGGATTTATCCGGAGATTGATTAAGGCTCAGTGCAAAAGCATGACCATTTATCCCATCTGCTGATTAATTCATGGTCACGACCCCGAAGATGACGCCACTAGAAACGCAAGACGTGATCCTGACAACGGTACTCAAAATGGCTACCATAACAAAGAAAAAGGCTATAAAACCTAAATTTTCAACCTATACCATGACATTAGTCAGCTTATTACTGCTAGTAAGTTCATTCTCTGATTTTGTCTCTCATCAAAGGGGCTCATATAATATAAGCCCAGGCTTTCTTGCTGTGTAAGTTTGGAATTTTACCTGTCATCCTATTGTCCCCACACTTTTGAATTGTTCCCGTGATTCTTCACATTCAGAAGTGGCATGTCAGAAATGCATCCATACAGATTGGGGTTATAGTGAAGCAGTCTTGTAAAACCAGTCTGAAACAGACCTCACACAAATTGGGGTTTTGGTTTAAGTGAAGTGGCTTGTAAGACCATAAAAATAAGCAGTTTTGCAGAAATACCAGATTTATCTATCTAAAATGAAACCTACAACATAATAAAGTGTGCAAAAAGATAAATTAGACATTCTAATGTGAAAACGGAAAAGAAACCCAAAGAATGCAGTTGTAAAAGGTTAGCTCTAGACTCTGGACTCCAACAGGCCCTCTTTTAAGTTGTTTCCTGCCCTTGGCCCTGTCTTTTAATTGATTACACTGGTCTACAAAAAATATTTTTTGTTTGCTACTGGGAACTTCAGACCAGCTCTCTGTTAAGTTTTTTACACTGATTTCATATATGATATCGAAATTAAGCTAGCATGTCAGGTTTTTGAGATACACATCATTACCATTTTGACACTTTTGAATATCAATATATCACCACAATATTTGGAGTTTGGACTACGTCCCACCAAAATTGTTTGAATGTGTTTATTCTGAAAACAAACCAGAAGACGATACCAGAGAAACTTTAAAACATGTTTATGTCAATTGAATTCAATATAAAAGCGAGATCAGTGTGCTCAAAATTGTCTGAGGCTCCTGCTTTTGCGCTTGTACTGCACATCCGTCTCTCTTTGCAAGAACCAACAGCAGTCGCCCATCATGTTCGGAGTAAATTTTCCCTGAAATCGGTTTTTCATCACCTTTATATCTTGTTGAAATATTTCCCCATGCTCATCTCTGACATTGCTTAGATTTGGTGGAAAAAAAAGTCGAGATGAGAATTTAAAAAATGCGTCTTCAGTGACATTCTGGCTCCTGTAAGCTAATATACTTTCAGCAAATTCTCCACAAGCTCAGTATAATTCTCTGCTCTCTGCTTGTCAAGAAAATTCTGGACAACCTGCACGTATGAGGGTGCTGATTCAGTTGGCTTCAGTTTCTTTTTGAACTCATCGTCAAGCATCAGTTCACGGATTTCAGGGGCAACAAAAACACCTTCCTTAATTTTGGCTTCACTTTTCTTGGGACCATACTTATTTCTTAAATGCTGAAATGCATCGCCTTTACTGTCCAGTCACCCTAGTTGTCCAAGATCTGGAACATCATAACTAAAAAACGGGACGTGCGGGACAAAAACGTTTTTCAGATTTGGAGTCAGCAAGTGAAATTTGTTGATGCACAGGTGAAAGAATCCCAGCAGCAAAATGCATGTTGACCAGTGTTACCAGTCAGTGAACCAATCAATTGGGCTGTGTCAGTTCAAGCAGGACTTTTTAAACTAGTGCTTATTAATTTACCTGACTGCTTCTGAAGTGACCGTAGTGCTTTGCCTTATTTTTTTTCTATTCTTTTTTCTGTTACCCGTATTACTGTTTATTTTCTTAGAATGTACCTGCCTAGTGTAACTGAACCTCCTTCTTTTGACCTCTTCCTCTGACTATGGTTCCTATCTGTAATACTACCTAGGTCATAACCTGCTCTTTACATCCATGATTTGCAGTCTGTGCTATTCCTCACAGTGTTTCCTCACTCTGCTATCAGGATGATGACTAACTGCTCACAAAGACTGCATCATAAATACTAAACTCTGAGCTCACTCTATAGAAGTGACATCTGTGGCAACAAAGAAGGTGTATATCCATGAATGGCCTAGCCAAAGGCCAAAGTTGAAATCTTTATAGAGATCTACAGATTGAGCTTCACAGATAAACTCCTCTAACTTGGTTGATGTTGTGGCATGAAAGTTTGTGTATAAGTTGATGAATATTTTATATGTCTATATTTGTAACTTAGACAAAGCAAATGTAATATTCGTGTTTCAGGATTTCATTGATGAGAACAGCAAAGCTTTCATGTCTAACTAACCAATCCACCCCCCCAAGGGAGTCTTTAGGATTGACTCAGTATGTGACTTTCACTGCAGGGTTAGAAGGGGTAGGTGCCTCAAACCAGTTTGGCATCCTACGCAGGAAGGCCACCTAGCTGGAAAGCTTCTGCTCAAGCAGTTGGTCTTGGGACAGGTGTGAAAAGGCAGTGTTGGGGAATGGAGGATCAGACTAGCTTGGCAAGAGTGACAGTGTTTGGACTGAGATCCTAAAGCCATAAACAAAGCAACTGGAGGACGAGTGGTACCAGAATTCTATTGACTTAAAGTTGGCTGTTTGGGATTGGCCATTCTGTACCACGACACCCTATTGGTGTAAGAATTTAGGTGGAGAATCTATAAATTTGTTTGCTTTACCCATACCTCCCTCTCTCTCACACCATGGCCATAAGGACAAAACACTGAGGAGAACAGCTCAGCAGCTATATTGAGACAGGCATGAAGTCTATCCTGAATAAAGCTGGCTAGAAATGATGAGTTGACCAGAAACATTTAAGTAACTGTAAGTCTGTGTGCCATCTGAAACTACACATCTAGCATTTATCAGGTTGTATGGTTGCCAATATTCACATGTACTTTGCTTATTGTTATTAGTTTATGAATATTACCAATAATACATTATTTAAAGTTGCAACTTAACTCCTGCTTGTCCTTTTACTCTGTACCTGAGGTTATAGATGTAGAGGAGCAGGTGGGGAGAGGTTACAAAGTACAATACTTTATCAACAGTGGTAAGTCTATAGGATTTGAGGCATTCTGATAAAGTCTACACAGTAAAGAATACAAAAGGGGAAAGCAAAGTAATATAAAACTCTGCCAAGACAAAACAGTTGAGCTCGAGCAAATTAACAAAGAAGAATGGACATTACTTAATACCTAAATCTAGATTTTTCAAACAGACAATCCAAAATATTTTCAGTGAAAAAACGGAAAAATTGCTGATTGCAAATAAGTCAGCTGATGAAGGCAGATGCTTTTATAAAATAGTGGAAGGTATTACTGCGCTTATGCTATAGTTAGCAGTCTGGAAGCTCTATGTTCTTATTTACTCCACATGTTAACACATTTGTGAAAACATTCTTCTTTCATCTAAGAAATATAATCACTCTTAGGCCAGTTTTGACCTTGCAAGATGCTCAGTGTTTAACCCATGCATTTAAAAGCTGGATTATTGTAATACCTTATTGTATGGGTCTCCAAGGTTTGTCCTAAATAAGCTGTAGTATGGCCTGAACTCTGCTAATTGAGTTTTAACTCACGCTAAGTCTTGGGAACACATCACATCATCAATGGGGAATCTACATTGGCTGTCAATTACATCATGTATTCACTATACTCCCGCTCAATTACAAAACATTTGATGACTCAGTTTCAACTTATCTTTCTGACCTTCTACAGTTTATGTTCCTGCCCGCAAACTCTGATCTCCTGAAATTGCTTGTTTGCTTTCTGTTCCTAAGGCTATGTTCATACTACTATGTTTAATGGCCTCTGCCCACACTAGTGTTTTCACATAGTTTCCAAAAGCACCACACTAAAACACGTAAGACGTAGATGTTCTTCTGCACTGGGCTTATGTGGATTGGAGGAAAAATCTTTGAAGGGATGGTAATGCTGCCTGGCACGAGATTTATCCCAAAAACCTTTTGAGCATGTATGTAGTATTAATATTTTACGAAATGCAATGTAGAAGTATAAAGGTAAGCAACACAACAAGAGGCAATGGAAAGCAACTTCACTGTGTCAGCTATGTTGGAAAATGATTTTCATCTGTGAAGAATGATCAGTCAGGGGATGAGATGTTGTAATGAGCAGAACCCCACACTGGCCACATAACAAGAACGAACCAAGTCTATGTTTTCAAAACTCAATGTTTGTAACCATCCATGCTGAAACACTGAGCCAGCATTTTGATAAGTATACGACTCTGGAGAGCATTTTTCAAAAGTTAAAAACATGTGGTAGTGTTGACAAAAGGTTGAAAGTGTATGTCTGCTTTTTCAATTGAAAAAATAGCATTGTGTATGTTGCCTTCAGACTGAAATGAGTAACGTAAGTGACAGAGCCTTCTGGGTCTGATAACCTCGTGGAAAGTTGTGAAAGTTTTTTACAAAATTGAATCACTGCTAGTTTTTAAAAACAGACTTGAAACATACTCGTTTTAAAGCCTTTATGGATAGTTTTCATTATCTTTTAGTGCCATTTAATAATTTGCGTATTTATTTTGCTTTTCACTTCTTGTACTGCATCCTGTACATGCCATTCATATCTTCAACTTTGAAAGCAGTGTTATAACTAAAATTTTATAGTTATTTTGAAGATTATTAAGATTTAACTGGTGTTTATAGGTGTCTGTATAATGTTTTATTTTAGGTTTTCAGTTATTGTGTAGTCGATGAGGTGAACAAAAAGGTTTTTATTGAAACTAGCCTTAATACTTGAGCATGAACTGAGAGCAAATAAAGACCCTCGCTTTAGGGTAGAGCACAGTGTAGACCCTGTATAATAGTCTCAGTAACACAGAGTGCTGCCAGTTATCACTCCTGCTTACGATGCATGAATTTGTACACAATCCATTAAATGTTTGCTGCTGGTGCACATGACGATTCCCATAATAAGAAACAAATATCTGATTTGGTGTTAATGCATGGCATACTTGATGTTAAGAGGCAAAGTATGTGAACTTTCAAGACACCTAAATGTAGCTCTGGAATTTTTTAAGTTTGATAGGCTGTAAGATTATACAATTATTGGACTTTACCTTTAAAGATAAAATCAGCAGCTCAGAATTTTTATTTTACTAGCTGCTGATGGCACATAATGTTTGCCATTCATTTTTCTTATCAGAAAAGACATGGTAGAGGTGAAATGGAAAGGAAGCACTTCTTGCGGCTAGTGTAAAAATGAAAACATCTACATTTAAGGTGGAAAATAATAACAAGAGCTGCGTCAGGTCTGACATTATGTTATGTCATTTTATTTTTGTGGAGGATGTTCTTTTGTGCAAATCCTTAGCTTTTGCCCCACACAATCTTGAGTTAAATCTCCTCTGGGATTTTTGGAGTTTAAACAGAAAGACAAAGGTCACACTTACAGCTTACTCAGGTATCTGCACTCTTTGCTATACTTTGTATGTGTGGGATTAAAATGAAGTTCACATTAATTTAAAGAGTATAAGAAGATTGGTGAGAGAATGAAAAACTGAACCACAATGAAATATCAGCAAAAGAAATGTGATTCATGCAGTTTATTTTACAAATACTTTAGAAATTGAAATAAAATATTAAAATTTCTTCTTAATGTATGCTTTACTTTCCTATGTCTTAGGGTATCAGAATGAGCAGGCAGGCCACACTTCCCTTGTCCCAGCCAGACTGCTAGATTTCTCTCTTGAATTTCCAGGCCAGTAGAAAATACATCATTCATATGGTGTCTTCTCTCAGTGGGCTACATCTGTTACAATTTCTTGGGACATGCATATGAGGTGTACTTGCTAGATTCCCACCTTCTCCATCGCCCCCCTTGATCTATAGCAGCAGTGTCTTTTGTCTGTGTGCCTCCCAAACTCCTGAGCTTCTCCCACTGTCACAGATGTTAAGCTCCAAAACCCTGTATAGGTCCTACATAGAAATCTCACTAAATCCTACCAAAAGCTTAGTGCAGCTGTCAGGGCTCATTCATCTTAGCAATTTAATATTTCATAACACTTTAAAACAACAATTGTTGACCAAGGTGCTCTACAATGAAACAAATCAGAAGAAATACAATAAAACAATAACACAATGAGATATGGAAACCACAGTAAAATAAAAAAGAACAATACAATGCAATGCAATACAATACAATATTAATAATGAGAAAAAACACATACTGAAGTAAAAGCCAGGGAATAAACATAGATTTTAAGCAGAAATTTAAAGTTTGCCAATGTTGAGGATGCTGCTGGAAGGGCAGGGCATTCTAAAGCTGAAAAAGCATTGTCTCCCCTCTGCTTCAGTCTAGACCTCGGTAGAACCAGAAAAAAACTGGTGTGAAGATCTAAATAGTCTAAATGGCATTCAAAAGGGTAAAACAGCTGTGAGATATGCTCCTGCTAGCTCAGTTAAGAGTCTGATAACAAATAAAAGAATGTTATATTCAATTCTAAACGTAACTGGAAGCGAGTGAATAGAGGCCAGTATTGATGATATATGATCCTACTTATGTTTGCCTGTTAATAGGTGGGCAGCAGCATTCTGGACCATCTGTAAGCATTAGAGAGATGCCTGACTAACTCCTGTGTAGTCTGAACTGCAGTAGGTTTAGAAGAGACGATATAAAAACTTACTCTCTCAAAATCAGATTAAAACAGTTTAGCTTTAGTCAAGTTTCTTAATGAATGAAACTAGCTTTAACAATTGAATTTATTTGCTTATCAAATCTAAAAATATAGTCATAAATCACACCTAGATTCTTTATATGGGGATTTATTTAAGAACACTGAAAGCCAAGACGTATATAAGAGTCAACGGGACCAAAGAATAGGATTTTGGTTTCTTCCTCTGTAATTTTAAGGATATTTAAGGGCATCCAAACTTTGACATCCGTATTAGTTTAATAAATGAAATTCATAGAATTTCTATTATTATAGTTTAGGCGGCATATAATTGTGTGTATCATCTGCATAACAATGGCACAAAATACCTTATTTGTTAAAGACAGACCTTAAAGGAAGCATGTATAAAGAGAACAGAAATGGCCGGAGAATGGAATCCTTTAGGCTTTGTGCAAAAAGGAGCTTTTGGTGTGTGCTGGAGGTAAAGACAAGACTAAAACAAGACAGATGTCCTGGAGGCTGCGAAGAAAAACATGGGAATCACCCCAAACTGATTTGATAGAACACACATGGTACAGATGAAGTCCTGTTGTGATGAACAAGCAGTTCCAGAAATATCATATGTACCTGTGCCTCAGGGTTTAACAATACAGGCATTGCAGGGCTTGCAATGGACCCTCCTGTCCCAAAAAGTTATTCCAGTGATTGTTCTAGAAGTAGCACCAAGATGGATTTAAAGACCAGTCCTTGTCATTGGCTTATTGAGCTAGGATTTGGGTGGCAAATTGGAGTAACCAGCAGGGAGATAGTGTGGGGAGAATAGAGTGTGAGAGAAAAGGAGAAAATAAATTGGGCTAGAGAGTTTGGGGAGTAAGTGGGAAGGTGGCTTGGTGTCTGGAACCATATTTTAGATGGAGAACAATTTACCAAGGATAGTGTCAAGCCTTTCATTACTGTGATTGTGAGTAGTCCAGAGAGGTGAATTTGCCAACGAAGTGGCAGAGAATTTAAGGAAAATGTACAGGTAGTCAGATATAGTTAAAGTCAAAACACTAAAGCCCAATAGTTTATCATATCTAATGGAACAATACAACAGTCATAACTAAAACAAATAGAGGTATCTTCAAAATTAAGTTTTCTCTTTAAGATGCTCCTTTACTTTGTAAAAAAATCAAGTGCATCTTAAAGTGAACAGGAATTTTAATGTTATAGGTTGCATGATAAGTGCATTGCGTGCCTAACAACTGTAAAACAGGCACACAAAATGGAGGAGCTCATGAACACCAGAAAAACAAAATGGCGTCCATGCAAACAAAATGGCGACAAAATCACCTAATCTAAATAAAGGTACCAGTGTAAATAAACAAAACAACAAAGCCAGAGTATTATATCCATAAACCTGATACATACAGGGGATTCAAAAAAGTACTCTGATCCCTTCACTTTCTGCACTTTATTGTGTCATAGATTTCATTTTAAATGGATAAATTTGCCATTTTTGCCCATCAGTCTACACTCAATTGTATGGATTTTATTTTATTACTTAGTATTATTTATTATTTTTTAATTTATTAAATTAAAAATTTAATACATTTAATCACTAAGGGCTGCACTGTAGAATTTCCTATTTCCATAATAATTGAATCATGATCCATGACTACAACATCTTAACATCGTAACAGAGTTTTGGTTACAGAAACGAGAATATCGCATTGCCAAAAAAGACAAAAATAAAATTTTGAACAAGTATGATATGCTTAAAGGAAAAAGGGTACTGTTTTGAGGGTGGACTAAAATATATCAGCATGCAGTATGTCAAACATTTTATAGGCAAGTCTTGAACTACTTGGAAAGCTGGCATTGGTATAGGTATGTGATAGGATGGCAAAAGCACTGGGGAAAATAAAAGAATTTCAGCGAATTCCAAGTGGAGGCAAGGAAAAATGTACTATTTGTTGGTTTAAACTGTGGTATAAACAACAAAAGGAAGTTGATTGAGTGACATAGCATGTCGGAGAAACTAAAAAGCTCAAGTTCACAAAGTTACACAGTGCCCGAAATAAAAAATAAGTTGTCACATATCAAAGTCGCCATGAAAAGGCGAGTCGTAGCCCACCGTCTGAGTGTCATATGAAAGCTTATTAGGGTACAGAGAAAAAAAAAAGGCACACAGTGGGAAAAAAAGCACAAAATGTCAACTTTAATCTCGAAATTTCTACTTTAATAACATAGTTTATTTTGTCATTAAGGTAGAACATCATAAACTTCATCTTAAAATTGTTTAATTTACTAGTTTCTCAAATCCCATCATAACTAAAAAAGCATGTTAAATACAATGAACTAATTATGTGACTTTTAAAATCCACTGGCTGCCCCACTGATGATTTAGGAGTGCCATTTTAAACAGTGTGAATACTTGGTCAGTTATTTTGTGTTTTATATTTCTAATCAATATAAACCACTGTGCGGAGAACTGTGTTAATTTTGACATCTTTTTCTGTTGATTAGTGTCAGAAAATTCAAATTAACTCCATTGTGATTCAATACTGTATAACAATAAAATGTGACATTTTTCAAGTTGGCAATTACTTTTTATACACTGCACTGTACATAACGGCCTAGGATACTTATGCAATGCAATGATTTATATATTAGTATCCCAACTCTCTGAGGTTTTTTTTTTTATCATTTATTGAATTTGTTAAAAGCATGTAACATTCCATACAATCAAGTCAAACTTAACAAAACTAAATTCAATTCAACCCCCACCCATGATAAAGAAAGGAAGGCCAACAGCCAGAGTAATACTTTTGAGAGTAGTAAAGAGAGAAAGGAGTCTTTCTTCCCAATATAAATGCTTATTCTGAAATGTTATTGATTAGATCCTGCCTGGTTTTAAAAACGTTTTTCACAGATCCTCTAAGTGAGAATTTGGTTTTTTCCAATTTCAAATAATAGATAACATCAGTTACCCACTGACTTAAAAGAGGAGGGTTAGGATTCTTCCAGTTGAGCAAGATACGTCTGCATGCTAATAGTAAAGTAAAGGCAATTACAGTTTGTTTGTCCTTCTCCACTTTAAGCCCATCTGGGAGTACACCAAACACGGCTGTTAATGGGTCAGGAGGGATTGTGACACCAAGGCTGTCTGATAGGCACTTAAAAATATTTGTCCAGAATGATATTAATTTTGTACAAGCCCAAAACATGTGGCCCAGTGAGGTTGGAACTAGATTGCAATGTTAGCAGGTTGGACCTTGCCCTGGAAACATTTTGGACAATTTTAAATGAGGTAGATGTGCTAAATAAAAGATTTTAAGTTGAATATTAGAATGTTTTGTGCATATGGATCCAGAGTGAATTCTGTGCATGGCTACCTTCCACCCCTTTTCTGAAATGTTGTGAGAGAGATCCTTTTCCCACTGTACTCTGGGATCTTTAAAAGGAGGGACTTTAAAATGTTTTTTTTACTGTATATTATAGAAATGCTGTCTAAGTCTACAAGACTAATCAATATCTCTTCTGCAACAGAAATAGGTGGGAGGTGAGGAAAACTGTGCAGATTTCGTTTAGCAAAGTTTCTAATTTGGAGATAGTGGAAAAAGTGTGTTGATGGGAAACTAAATTTAGAGTGTAATTATCCATAGGAGGCAACGACATTATTTATATACAAATCTCTAAATGATTTAATCCCATACATTTTCCAAACATTAAAAACTGTAAGTCTGAGAGGATGGAAAAAGGTGGTTATCATGTAGAGATGCCTCAGATAAAATATTCTCTAACTTGAAGTGCTTCCTGAGTGAATAAGGGACAATTAAATTGTTAGTATGTTGTTGAGACCTTGTATTTACTGGTGTACAAAGCAAGGAATATAAAGAAGTACTGCAGAATTTTGAGATTGGTCTGCATGATGCACATTGTATCCATCCATCCATCCATCGGCCTTATTTTTCTTAGGAAAAATGGTAATTAATTCTTAGCAACAAGTTTGAGATAGAATTTTATTGTCCCTGGCTTCTGTAAATGTTGCTAATAAAAGGGGACCTAACTTAATTGAAATGTTTTTATAAAATTCAGCAGGGTAGCAATCAGAACCTGGTGCTTTCCCACTCTGAAGTTAGTTTATAGTGTCTAATAATTCTGATAGTCTCAGACGTTTATCCAATCTAGCTGTGGTATCCGTAATGTATCAAAAATGCATTAGATTGTGTCTTGTATTCTTTAAACTGAGTAGAATATAAGGACTTATAATAGTCTCTAAATGTGTACTTTATATTTTTATGGCTTTTTATTTTTGTGGATTTGTTGAGCTAAGATCTTAACTCTCAGAGTTTTAAATAGAGAGCTAGACTTGAATATTTGTCCCACCTTTTCCCTCATCTTCATTCTGAGATGGTCTTTTGTTAAAAACAATGACAAATGTAAGCTTGCCGAGGTGAGTTAGCACATAATTTCATTTTACTGAGTGATTCAATCATTTAATATTTCAGCTAAGTTCAGTGAATAAATAGATGTTTTCTTTCCCTGAGATCTAGTCATCATAGATCGATGTTTAGGCTGGCAAACTGGCAAAATGGTTAGTGCTAGGTTTGAATCAGGCCACTGTAGAGCACAGCAGCAAAAACAGGTCACTAATTAAGAAAAGGGTTAGAATGAAAACCTGCAGCCACTGTGGTCCTCCAGAACCAGAGTTTGAGGCTACTGCTGTAGAGTTTGTATATTCTCCCTCTTTACTGTGGTCTTTCTTTGGGTAGCCTGGTTGTTCATCTAACATGAGAAAGACGGCCAGGTGAGGTTGACAGATAAATCTGAATTGCTCTTATGTGATTGTGCCCTGTGTACCCTGTGGCATCCCATGCAGCATTTGCTGTCAAGTCAAGTGGCTTTATTGTCATACAATCATACACAGTATTGTAGTATACAGTGGTATAAAATTACCCTGGTGCACCATATACATAAACAAAGGACATGTGCAAGACAGGTAAATAACTATACTATACAATAAATAAATAAAAGGTAAGTGATTAGATAGTATTAATTTGAAATAGTAATAAATAAATAAACAAATAAATAAATAATAACCACAACTAATAATAAAAAAACAAGAGTAGTAAGAGGTATAACAAATGTAATGCATATAAATAAGTTACTAGAAACAGATCTAAGGCCACAGGGGCAGCACAGATCTCAGAGTCTGGACAGCCATGGACCAGAAGTTGTTGCAGAACCTGGAAGAACTGGTTCAGATGCTACAGAACCTGCTGCCAGATGCAAGTGGGACAAAGAGACTGTGAGTGGGTTGGGAGAGGTCCTTCACAATGCTATATGCTTTGTGAATGCAACACTTTATAAAGATGTCTTTAATGGAGGGCAGAAAGGTCCCAATGATCTATTCCTGCTGTGTGTACTATCCATTTCTCATTTCTCACTTTGCACTCAATAATTCTAGAAAAGGTTTCAGCACCCTAGATTTTAATATGGATGAATGGATTCAGATAAAAGAAAGATGGGCAGATCATGCATCAAAATCTTGCACTTTTTCCTCCAGAACAAATTTAAAAAGGGAAAAGTAGAAGGTAAAGAAAAAGATAAAAGTAGCCAGAACAAAAATGGTTATATATTAATTCATCTTATTTAAAAATAAAAAGAATAGCCGAAGATGTTTTAGCAAAAAATAGAAAAGACCACAAAGCACACATTAGAAACAACACTTCAAACCAGCTTGTGTCTTACATATTTATGGGTTAAAGGGTCACGCTTTCTTTCTGTGCACAGTAGCTATTCTTTCTAAATATGAGTAACAGTTTCGTGTTGCTTGCATTTTATGGTTGATGAAACTTAACAACTTTAACAACAGTTCTGAACGATATATGTATAAAATAGAACTTTAGCGATCAGCATGTTAAAGTGTGGTTTGCATCTAAAAATTCATTCTCTGTACTTCCTTTATTTACTTATTTACAATTTCTCGTCTCTATGGTACAAGCTGTACTGCTACCCAATCATTTCAAGGCGCTTTTTTACAAAGACACATCTAATGTTATAGATTGTTAAAACAGATGCAAATATTGTAGATATCATATGGCACAATATCTACAAAATATCATCAGACTCAAAGACACGGAACTCAAAATCTGTTTTTTGACTAGTAATACAGTGCCAAAAAGAAATTTAAAAGGCAACTGCTGGCAGCCTGAAGACCTTATACATTTTGAAGGGCTGAAATGATCATAAACATATGTTCTACAAGTATTATCTAAATATAAATAACAGTCTTGTCATGCTTAGCTGTATTTATTGTACATGTGCCCTTTGTTTTCATTCTACAATAAATCCCACCACATGCTGCTGCCATGACTCAAATTGCTAACACGTGGCAGGGCTATCTTATCAATAAAAGAGTGAACCATCAAAAGTAATTTTAACAGAGCAAGTGACAGAGGTTTTTAAAATGCAAGAGACAGAAAAATAATACACTAACTAAACAAAAAAATCAGGGCAGTTCAAGCTTATCATCAGGAAGCAACCAAAAAAAGTAAAAACCAAAATCTAAAACAGAACTGAAATTGTTGAGAAACTAGCTGTCTCTTTCAAATGTGTCACAGCCAGAGCCGGATTTTCCTATAGGCTAACTAGGCTTCAGCCTAGGGCCTCAAGATCAAGAGGGGCCTACATTCAAATTGTTAGTAAAATTTTATTATCTCTCATGTAATTTACAAACTTAAAAATGGAAGGTGAAAGGGCCTCATAAGTGGAATAGCCTAGGGCCTCTTTTCATATAAATCCGGCCCTGGTCACAGCTCAGCTGTAAATAAGACGTCACATTCCGTTTGTTACGTTTATTGGAACAGAACAGCCGTAAAGTTTAAAAGAGTTTGTGTTCAAGTAAACAGTCCTGTGTAAATAGTACAAGAAAAATCTTATTTGCAGGCCAGCTTACAATAATGACAAGTCAAGTCAAGTGAAGTTGGGGAGCATGCACTGGTACAGTGTGTTGCCGCACCCACTACATGACGAAATAACTCGGGATCCTGGTTGGCAACCCCCCAGGCAGACACGCAGTCCAGTCCCACCCTCCGGAAATGACCCTCAATCTGCCACAGCCAGGTGTTATGTGGGCATCCCCTTGGTCTAGTCCAGCCTCTCGGGTCCCCAACAAGTTGTGGCTTCTCCTGTATCTCTAATTGGAACACGAACGAGATTTTAACATTCAAACATGCTAAATCCATGTCTCATTTTATATCAGTAAGCAGGTCTCATAAGCTGCCAGTTCTCCAAAAAATATAAAAAAAATCACATTATAACACTTTTCACAATAGAAAGACTAAAATATATACTCAAAGTTGTTGTTACTCAAGGCGATTCTTGATTTGCTGGGTGGCTCTATGTGATGAGGTTTTTCTTGCCTGACTGTGCCCTTGTGGCTTTTGTATTATTACCTCAGTTTCCTTTCATATGTCAAATATGTGAATGTTATTGTGAGTGGTGTCCGGTATGAATGAGTAGCGTGTGCCTTATGATGAACTGGCATTCAGTTCCAGGTTGGTTCCTTCCTTGTTTTTTAGTACTGTCTGGGTTAACTGTTCTGGAAATGGAAAAAGTGTGTTCAAAAATAAATGGAAGGAGAGTCGGTTGCTTTATTTGTGACTTTATGGCAATTATAAATTTCATGACTTTTGGTAATTGATGTGGCTTTAATAAAAAATAGTGAAAAAATATATCAGGATATGGGCATGTCACAAAGAAGAGGTGCTGAGCTCTGCAAGGCTAGCTAAAAATAAAATAAGCATAATAAAAAGATCACCTATGGCACCTTACCATACCAGTTAACCACAATTTTCAGTTGACCACAAGAAACTTAGTTCAGAAATACAAATGGGAGATTGTAACCGCCTTCCACAGTATCTGCTGCTTGTGAAGAATCATATTTTTCAGTTAGCTTTTATAGTAAATGAGTTAACAGATCTTTTATGTGCATAGCACAGTGATCAGCCAACAGAAAGTAAAAATGTGTTAAAAAAAAGTTAAACCGCTGTGCAGCTGTGAATAATCATAAGTGTTGGCATTGGACTGTTTGCTTATGCAGATTTATTTTCAAAATGTATAGAAAAATTAGCATAAAAACAGAAATGCAATTTGCTTTGAAGAAAAAAAGCAATGACTGGTGATCAAGCGGCAACACAGTGATGGAGTGGCCATGGTAGTGTTATGGTGTTACATCAAGGATGCCGGGGTTCACATTCCTAGTCCTTCTTGCATGGAGTTCTCATGGCCTCTCTGTGTCCATGTGGGTTTACTCCTTGCACTCCAGATTCCTGCTACAGTCCAAAAGATGTGCAGGTTAGGTGGAATGGTGATGCTAAACTGGCACTAGTGTCTGTGTGTGTGTGTGTTCACCCCCCAGTGAACTGGCACCTTGTCCAGGGATTGATAATGTTTTGTGCTCTATGCTTGCTGGGATAGGTTCCAGCTTCCTCATGACCCTACTCAGGATTGAGCAGATTTGGAAGATGGATGGATGGTGAACAAACTTTCACATGCAGGTAAGGCCTACTGCCAACTCCCTTCCTTTATACTGTACTAGTTATGATCAAACAAGCAATTTAGTAGAACTCAGGGATTCGTCTTTCTCATTAAAGACTTGCTGTCAAGAAAAATGCAGCTGGTGTGGCTTGGAAGGAGAAGCTTTCAGACTTGTTTGAACTCACCGTGTATGTGGACAATGATATCACCATACAAGAGCAGTGTATACACTGTGTCACACACGTGCGAGTAGGAGGATGTTGTGTGGACCAAATAAAGGTAATTCCACGCCAGGCCAGGGGAGGGCGGGGTGCACTAAACCTTCTTCTGTTGTCTCTGCAGACCAGTCGTGGGAAAACCTATCTGAATCAAGAACGTCACTTCCAGTTCCCAGGCCTAGAAGAACGTCACTTCCAGTTTCAGCGCCTAGAAGAGCGTTACTTCCAGTTCCGGCGCCCAGGCTGATGCCAGAAAAACATCACTTCCGATCATCCTACATCACTTCCGGTTACCCTACATCATTTCCTGTCTGACCACTTAAAACCGCCATCTTTTCCAACCTTTATCAGTTTTGTCTTGGACTCTGTACTGTCAACAACTCTGTTGAAAAACAAAAGAAAACCTTTGCAGCTAGGAATATTATATGGGTGGCTGCCCCAAACCTTTTTTACGTGTGTTGAGTCCGTTCCCTTTTACAACTGATACACAAAACTCATTGAGAAATCAGCAATATGCAGTGGATTCAATAAGTAATCAGACCTTCACTTTATCACGTTGTAGATTTGTAGATAAATTTGACATTTTGCCCATCAATCCACACTCAATAACCCATAATGACAAAGTGAAAACCTGGTTTCAGGAAGGTTTGTACATGTATTCAAAATCCAAAAATGAAATCTTGCACTCATTTAAGTATTCAGAATCTTAATTCAGTACTTTGTAGAAGCAACTTTGGCAGCAGATGAGTTTTTTTGGGTTAGTCTGTAAAAGCTTTGCACGCCTGGATTTGAACAGCTGATGTTGTTCTCTACCCTAAACACCTGATTGATGGAGTGCTGCTGAGATGGCCATTCTTCTAACATGTGCTTCTATCTCAGCAGAGCACTTCTAAAGCTTTGTTACAGTGACCACTGGGTTTCTTGACTAAGGCCCTTTTTACCAACCAGCCCACTCTAAGAAATGTCTCGGTGGTTCCAAACTTCTTCCATGTGCTCCTAGGAACACTCAGAGCTTTAGGGATGGTTTCATACCCTCGCCCTGATCTATGCCTCATTACAGTTTCATCAACAGAGAGTACCTTGGGCTTCATGGCTTGGTTTTTGTCCTGATATGTAGTGTGAATTGTGGGACAAAGTGTACAAATGACTGCAGGAGTTCACACAAGGGTGAACATATGCTGATATCTGCCAATGTGACTTTTTACAAGATAAGGATGATAGCCAGGGACCTATTGTCGATGAATTTGTGCAATGGTGTAATTGCTACAATTTATGAATAATTAATTCTAAGACAAGTTAGATTTCAGGTGCTCCCCACCCTCCACTCTCTTAACTTTAAAAAATGGGAGACAGTGGAGATGGTAGAGAAATACAAATATCTGAAAACAATCTTTGATAACAAGTAAACTTTGATCTTAACACACAACAAATTTGTAAAAAGGGGCAGTCACGACTTTTCTTTCTTAGGAAACTCAACTGTTTTAAAGTGAACAAAACCATAATGACACTTCTCTGTAAGTCCTTTATTGAATCCGTTGTTACATTTGTTTTTATCTGTTGGTTTGGCAACCTCACCAATAAGAATATAAACCATCTTAACAACATTAGCAGTAAACTTATTGGTTCACAGCAGACCTCTATTACTAAAATGTTTTACAAACAGGATAGAAAGAAAGCCAACTCAGTTCTTAGAAAAAGCCATGCTCTTTTCTCTAAGTTCCTGCTGTTGGCCATCAGGCTGCAGATTTAGGTTTCCAAAGGTAAAAAGCAACAAATTTAAGAACTCTTTTATTCCTGGAGGCATTTTAAATTCTGTTACTTGTTGGGATGTTACTAAATGTGAAATTCTGTGTTATAGTGTGTTAATGCACTAACATTGTTTGTCAAATGTTGCATCTTTGTTCATTTATTGGATCTGTGTAACAATGTCTCTGTTTTTTGTGCGTTCCTGCTGCAAACTTTCTTCTGGTATAATAAAGTCTACCTAACCCTAACCTAACCTAAATTATAACACAAACCACTCTTCAGTCTAAGTGGTGCTGTAAAAATGATTTTAAATTCATCAAAAATGTGCAAATCAAAGCAACATAGACAATGAACAATATGATTATTCCTCACACATTTCACATAATACTTTGGTTTTCTTAACCATGTCAATAGTGTAATAAAAAGCTGTCAAAAGTGTCAAACAGTCTAATGAAATAATATAATAAATCAATTTAAAAATCAGACCAGCGTATTTTACATTTACATGAGATAAATAAAAGAAGTGAGAGCTCAGGTTTACAAGTTGAAAACTCCAGCTTTAATTTGACCTTAAAGAGATGTTAACAAGTAATACCAAATCATTGAATTACACGATATTAATGACTACTAAGGCTGAGTTATGGCAGTGGAGTGTAGGCAGGTGAGCCGACCCTCAGGAAGACAGAGAACGAAAGAGAATGAAAGTTTAGTCAAATAGTTTGAGTCAGGGGTCGAGTGTGGAATGAGTGCAGGAATAGAAACACACGTGGCTGTAACACAGGAAACTATTTTTTAAAGGAGAAAAGTTCAAGCAACTGAATCAAAAGTTGGGGGTGGTAATCAGTTCTGAAGTTTCAGCACTCGTGTTCACGTAGGAAAGTATTGTGAAAGAAACGTCTACCCATGCATGTGATTGAAAACGTGCCTTGTAGCTCTGTCGAATTTAGCATTTTTCCATTTAAACCTTTTGTTCATTATGTTCAGAGTGCATGGCCTTCAAGTCTGCTTAGTGAAAGTGAGCATGGCCTTCATTTGACCTGCCTGTGATGCTCCATTTTGTAGTTCCAGTATAAATTCAGTGGCAGTGGATGGGATAGATAATCCATTGATATGAGAGATAACCCTGAAGACTCTAAAGATTAACACCTTTACAACACAAACCCATTATTTTAAAAGAAATCTTTAGGTTTTCTCAGAGACTGATCCAGGCGTTGCACTGAATATTACATGTCGGTTTTGCCCCTTATGTGTTGATGGAATCCACTTCACCCACACCCCAAAAACCATTTGACATACTTCGAGATACTTGTATCAGCAGAAACATCACTACCAACTTCTGTATCCTGACCATGTTTAAAGTGATCAGTCATCCCAGCTTGACCGGAACAGGGTTAAAGGCTATACATCCCTCTGTGAGACAGAAAAAGTTAAAGTCTAACTATACTGTAAGTCCCAGGTTTTAATAGGCTGCCCATCTAAAAAAAGTTTTATTGTCTAGCAAACAGAGCTCAGCTGACACAGACATCAAACTATTAATCACCCACAACTGCTCATTTAATTTGCCATGCAGTTTGGATGTCGCCTTAAAGCAGGGGTCCTCAATCACAGTCCTGGAGGGCCGCAGTGGCTGCAGGTTTTTGCTCCAACCCAATTGCTTAATAAGAAGCAGTTATTGCTCAAGTAATACCTCTGCTTCATTTTAGTTGTCTCGCTCCTTAAGATTTTGAACCCTTATTGCTTATTTTAGTCTTAAACAGCTGTAGTCTTGGTTTTTAATTGCTCCTAATTAGCAATAACATGCAAATGACAAAAGAGAGCAGCATTTCCCCATTTAGCTTGTTACCATTTACACCCGTGTGTATTCATCATGCACTATTGGGTTTAATTAAATACTTGGAAGGAAAGTGAAGATAAAAAAGTGAAGGACTGAGAATTACTCCTCCATTTTAGGCTTCAAATCATTTGGATGATATCCTTAGAAAGGGGAGAAAATCTAGGATATGAGAATTACCTGACATAGCAGAGTTAAAGCACTAACAAGCCATGAAATTAAATTATTGGCAAGAACTGCTTTCTAATTAAGCAACTGGGTTAGAACAAAAAAACGTGCAGCCACTGCGGCCCTCCAGGACTGTGAATAAGGACCCCTGCCTTAAAGTGTTTCCATTAGCCAAAAAATAAATACAAAGATGAAGATGTTGACCTATGTAGTAGATCTCACAAATTAACCATCTATATATATAATTCACTAAGGCACGCAAGACGCCATGGAGCACGCAAGACAGAGCCAGAGCCATGCCCGCCAACTCACAGAGACCAGCCCACCAACTCTAAGACCATGGGATACCCCGCCCACCAACAATTCACTAAGACAGACACCATGGGATATGCACGATGAAGCCACGCCCACCAACTCACAGAGACCTGCCCACCAACTCTAAGACCATGGGATACCCCTTGCAAACTATTTTACACGCTGCATACAGCGATTCACAACCGCGACAAACATGCTTCTTCTTAGATGGTCCTGCACAAGGACATTTTTCCAGAAAAAACTGACTGATAGAAACAAACAGTTACCTGATACAGGAATTTCTATAACATTGAAAGAAGTGTTGTTTCCATGAAATACATTTGAAGCGGTGGCCATGGTAGTCAAATGAACAGACAACGTGGCTCACAGCTGTATGTGGACTGTAGCACAGACCAAAGACAGTGAGGATGTGTTTGGTGAGGTGTTGGGAGTGGGCACAAGAGCAAACAGTGCCTCAAAATCGAAAGTGGACGTGGGAGGGCGGGGCTCTGTCGTGCATTCCCCATGATGCGGGATGAGGGTTAGAGTTGATGAGCGGGGCTCTGTCGTTTGTATCCCATGGTCAGGCGACGTGGTGGATTATATATACAAAAGCAGCCAGAACCAAAAAGAACAATGAAAAGTCAACGTGGCTCAGAGGTGCATGTGGACTGTAACAGAGACTAAAGCGACAGGGGTGGTGTTTGGTGAGCTCTTGCGAGTGGGCACATGACCAGGCAGTGTGTATGCTTCGAGAACAAGGGTGGACGTGACAGGACCATCTAAGAAGAAGCATGTTTGTCACGGATGTGAATCGCTGTATGCAGCATGTAAAACAGTTTGCAAGGGGTATCCCATGGTCTTAGAGTTGGTGGGCGGGTCTCTGTGAGTTGCTCTTGCGAGCGGGCACATGACCAGGCAGTGTGTATGCTTCGAGAGTGAGGGTGGACGCGGCAGGACCATCTAAGAAGAGGCATGTTTGTCGCGGATGTGAATTGCTGAATGAGTGTGCAACGGCGGTCCTCCAATTTTCAGTCACGGACAATTGTATGTTGCCCTCTCCAGAGTTAAATCTTTTCATTCACCTACAGTCGTATCCTCAAACCCACCCCATTTGGACAACTGTGTCTTTCAGGAAGTGTTCACCCATCAATACATAATTATGCGGCGTATGCTACGCCGCGGGTTTGGCTAGTACCAAAGAAATGATGTGTTCTAAATAAGCGTTTCCTTTTGATTAAGCGATACCTAATGATGCATCTAAAGCGTTGTGAACTCATTGCAAAAACATTTCTTTGGACGCACACAGAGGACATTGATGACCACCTGTCCACTTCCCATCCATGAAAATCTATTGAGGAGCATCCATTCTTCAGGCAAATATTCTAGCTCACTGAGTCAGTAAATTAAGCTAACAAATGAACCTGACATTTAGAGAACGATATAACAAAATGCAGATAACAGAACATTAACTTTCTATGTGGACCTCTGAAAACAAAGAAAATGCACTACGTTTGTCCAAAAAGCAACAGAGCAGGTTTCTACACTCAGTTTACCATGAGTGTAATTTATTAATAGTACTGAGATGTTTAAAGGAACATCATAAATGTTTATGACATACACGATTCAGTTTAAAAAAATATGCAGTGATTTGATGTAGAAGCATAAGTGTTTATTTGCTAGAATATATTTCGCCTACCCTGATCTCTCTCTGATGATGACGAGACAAAGCAGGCATTAAACAAATGACGATGGCGTTATTGGTGCGCTGGAGTTAGCACATACATACATACAGACATGCTACACATGTGACACAGTAATAGTAGATTTTTTTCTGCCATTCTGAAAGTCACAAACAAATGCCACCTTGCAAATGAGAGGCTCTCCCAGGACCTGAAACCCACCAGATGGGGCACACGTAGGGTGGAGAGGCCCCTAGGTTTGAAGTCTTGTTTGGGCTTTGCCTAGTGATTACGAGGCAGGGGTAGGCAATGTCAGTCCTGGAGAGCTACATCTGCTGTAGTTTCCCAGCTGTCTGGTAACTCTTCAATGCCACCCAGTGCCTGTCTCACCTCCTCCCTAAACTCAATCTTACAGTCTTCCTTTTTCAACTTCCACCATTTGATCCTTGGCTCTGCCCTCACTCTCTTCCTCTTCTTGATCTGCAACGTCATCCTACAGATCACCATCCTATGCTGCTTAACTACACTTTCCCCTGCCACCACTTTGCAGTCTTCGATCTCTTTCAAATCAACTCTTCTGCATAGGATGTAATCTAGCTGTGTGCATCTTCCTCCACTCTTGAATGTAATCCTGTGTTCCTCCTTCTTCTTAAAATATGTATTCACCACAGCCATGTCCATCCCTTTGGCAAAATCCACTATCCTCTGACCTTCTTTATTCCTCTCCTTAACACCATACCTACCCATCACCTCCTCGTCTCCATTGTTCCCTTCACCAACATGCCCATTGAAATCCGCTCCAATTACCACTTTCTGTCCCTTGGGTACACTGTTCATTACTTCATCCATCTCACTCCAGAAATCTTCTTTCTCATCCATCAAACACCCAACTTGCGGTGCATATGCACTAATAACATTCATCATCACACCTCCAATTTCCAGCTTCATAATCATTACTCTGCCTGCCACTCTTTTCACCTCCAAAACACTCTTGACATACTGTTCCTTCAGAATAACTCCTACCCCATTTCTCCTCCCATCCACACCATGATAGAGCAATTTGAATCCATCTCCAATCCCCCTGGCCTTACTCCCGTTTCATTTAGTCTCTTGCACACACAATATACCAACCTTCCTTCTCTCCATCATATCTGCTAACTCTCTCCCCTTACCAGTTATACTGCCAACATTCAAAATTCCTACCCTTAGTTCCACTCTCTTTACTTTCCTCCTCCTGCCTCCGGACATGTCTCCCCCCTCTTCTTTTCCTTCTTCTTCTTCGGCCAACAGTAGCCCAATTTCCACCAGCACCCTGTTGGCTAACAGTACTGGTGGCGGTTGTTGTTAACCATTAAATAGGGATTGCCCATTGTGGTCCTCCAAATCTGTGTCTGTTTCATTACAATATGAACAACACTCGTGACGACATGGGGAGCACACAGGCAGTGAAAAGACTGGGAGTCAGACACACTCTCCCACAGTCCCGTTCAAGAATACACATGTAAGTGAAATATTTCTGAATTATGAGACTAAAACCTTTGCAACGTTATTAACTGCAAAGTTATCTTAACAACAAAAACAGCTACAAAAAGAGCCAGAAGGTGATCTGCTCCAGTTTCTCTTATGCCTTTTTGTTTTTGCCACTGAGAAGTTGAAATTTGATTGTTTACTAAACTTTAGCCATGGTCCAAACTTTATTGCCTGTCACTGGAAAGGCAGAACAGCGGTGAGCCCACACAATTCACACTCACGGCGTGTGCTTTGAGGTGTTGTTTGTACACTCTTGTCTTAATAATCAGGATATCCTGTGCTCCCTCTTCTAAGTCACAGCCTGGCCCACATTCTAACCTCACCATAGGGTGTACACGTTTTAAACATAATAGAGCAAAGGATGATGATTTTATATACAGCATATATATATTATATGTGCATAGTAGGTCAAGAAAATGCTGTCCAATGCCAATAAGCTGCTCTGCTACTGTCACTTGATCACTAATGGCTTCTAATAAGATATGGCAATTCTTTGTCTGTATTTAGGTGAAAAAAATATATATACAGTATGTATATATATATATATATATATATATATATATATATATATATATATATATATATATATATATATATATATATATATATAGGACGGCACGGTGGCACAGTGGGTAGTGCTGCTGCCTCGCAGTTGGTAGACCTGGGGAGCTGGGTTCGCTTCCCGGGTCCTCCCTGCGTGGAGTTTGCATGTTCTCCCCGTGTCTGCATGGGTTTCCTCCGGGCGCTCCGGTTTCCTCCCACAGTCCAAAGACATGCTGGTTAGGTGGATTGGTGATTCTAAATTGGCCCTAGTGTGTGGGTTTGTTTGTGTGTGTCCTGCGGTGGGTTGGCACCCTGCCCGGGATTGGTTCCTGCCTTGTGCCCTGTGTTGGCTGGGATCGACTCCAGCAGACCCCCGTGACCCTGTGTTCGGATTCAGCGGGTTGGAAAATGGATGTATATATATATATATATATATATATATATATATATATATATATATATATATATATATATATGTAAATTAAAAACTAAAAATAAACCCCTGCATTGTCATCACTGGATTTTCTGTTACTTTTTGAGGTTTACTCAAAATATAGTTAATTCATAATATTGATAAAAAGTTCAGAAAACTGCCTGTGGTGTTCAGGATGTCACCTTGCTACTGAAAGTTCTGCTAAAGCAGCAACTCTAGTTTTAGTCTGAAGCTGAGAGATACAAGTAAAATGAAACAGCTGAAGACATCCAGAGTGCTTCTAAAGTGAGTGGGCTTTTAAATTTTTAGAAAGAGAAAGGTACTGATAAGATAACTTTAAAATAATGGCAGAACAACAGAAGATCTCAGAAATGGATCACTGATTAAACAAAAAACATTTTTTAACTATAAATCTGTAAATTTCTAAAGCTGATTTTTTTTTAAGTGAAAATAAAGAAGCTCATTCACAGTAAAAACGTGGTGTTGCAAAATGATTGCTGTTTGTTTTAGTTTTGCCGTATGTATTGTTCATCCTGCTTGCCGGGTGTGAGTGTGTATGGCAAGCCTGCCAGTCAAGGGACGCTCTGTCCAGGGCTCATTCCAGCGTTGGGCCCAGTGCTGCTAGGATAGCCTGTGCCTCCCCATGATCCCATAATTGTATTAAGCAGGTTTAGAAAATGAATGGAGGAATTCAAATAGAGCAAAGAGTTTGCGCATTCTCCTGATACCCTTGTTGGTTTATTCCTGATACTCTGGTTAACTCTGAAAGATATAAATCAACTTTTTGATCCCATTTTTGTAATTACATATGTGTTAAGTTAATTTCAGTCTCCAAATTGGCCCTGTGTGAGTGTCTGTGCTCTATGATGTCCCCTACACAATTAACTTTCTGCTTGGCACTTGAAGCTGCTGGAATCATCCCTGCTCCCCTCAATGCCTTCAGAAAACCCTCAGACCCCTTCACCTTTTCCACATTTTGGCATGTTGCAGTCTTATGCTGAAATCTTTGATTTGATTTTTTCTTACATCAATCAACACTCAATACCCCAGAATGACAAAGCAAGAAGAAAGTTTTTGGAAACTAAGGGTTACACACTCCATACAAAGTCCTGGAACTGTGATGATACTGAGAGGGAGTTGTTACCCACTGGGCACCATTTATGAAAAAATGGTGTCAGAATATACACAAAAAGGGGCACTGTTTGTGCTACCAAAGGGGCATGTGTGCCAGACATCGAGCGTGACCAGACTCAAAGTCTTTAGTTGAAGTCTAAGAATACTGACTACCCACTATGGACAACGAGAAGCAACATCCATCCACCCCAGCTAGGCCTCCAAATGAGCTTTGACCAGCACTGGTTTGGTAATTGATAGTGAGGAGTCCACAATCATTCTCATAAGATGCACTTTCAAATCTAACAACTTGTGTAATACTTTACATTAAATTGTATCTGTCTGGAATCTTTCTAAGGATGAATTTTGTCCAGGTCCATTATTAATGATTTGGCTGCTAAAAAGTTGTTGGCTCCTCCACCTCATTTTCTATCAACTGCAAACTTAATGAACTTGTTATTTATATTTGTTATCAATGTCATTACCATTTATTAAAAGACCAGCACTGATCTGTGACAGACGTAATATTAGAAATATTTCTAGTACGTTAATTCTTTTCAAGCTGAATTTTCTCCTCCCTGCACATTGTGCTTTAAAGTCCCACTTGGGTGCACTACTTGAAAACCACAATTGAGCAGTGCGCACCTTTATTGTCGACATCCAGTCATTACGCTCTCGTAGTGATCCTCTATCTACTCGTATCTCCATGCTCTTAGTGTGTTTCTGCCATTATTTAAGGTAAGTTAATTTTGTGTAGTATATCAGTTTATATCGTTTTATAGATTTGGCTACAAACATTGAAACAAAGGAAATGTGATCGAATGTTTTTATTTATTCTAATAATTAATGTTGAACTGATGTTTAATAAAATAGAAAATCAAATTATTTTTATTTTGGGACTATCATAGTTATTCCAATTCAATTCATGACAGTAAGTGGGTCCTAAAAAGAAGTTGTGAACACAAAATCTGAAAGAAAAAAAAAAAGTACCAAAAGACAAAACAAGTAACCAAATATTTTAAAACAATGGATTTCAACCGGAAGCAAAAATTTAAGTGAAGAAAGCCATGGAAATGATGTAAATATTCCTAATGCGAGTGGTGAAAAAACAGAAAATATAGAACAATTTGTTTTATCCATTTTGACTTTCGGGACCAGGTGTCGTTTTGCAACACTACGACTCTGATGGCAGTGGTAAGAAAACTTGACATCCTTTGGTGGATGAAACACCACACAGGTGGCTTATATTCCTAGTTGTCCCTTCCCCTGAGTCTGTGCTATAACCTGGTGGAGTGGTTTGCATGACCAATGATTCCTTGAGTGATTCTTGAGAGATCCTTGAGTGGAAATTGTGTAGTCCTGGTAAGGCCACCCATGATCAACCCCAAAATCAAGGGTTTATCCAAAGTGGTACAGCTTTCTGCTGTCACTCGTTGTCCTGCACACGCCTTGTCACGTCAATTCTCGACAGGAAGTGAAGTGGTGTGATTGAGGACCATGCACCCTCACTACCACCAATATTCAGAAGCCTTCAATTTTTCACATTTTGTTATGTTGCAGCCTTCTGCTAAAATCATTTAAAGTCATTTTTTCCCCCACATCGAGCAACACTCAGTATCTCAGAATGACAAAGCAAAAAAAAAGTATTTTACAAATTTATTAAAAATAAAAAACTGAAATATCACAAGGAATCAGACCCTTTACTCTGGACTCAGTTGAAGCCCCTTTGGCATGCATTTGAGTCTGAGTCTACTTGAGTCTGACACGATCATTAAAACGACTAACAGAATGTGTAGCACGATGTGTGCAGTACAAGTCCAAGAAGGTTCTGCTCAAGCTTTATAATGTACTGGTGAGGCCTCATCTGGAGTACTGTGTACAGTTTTGATCTGTGGCTACAAAAAAAGACAAAGCAGCGCTAGAAAAAGTCCAGAGAAGAGCGACAACGCTGATTGTGGGACTAAGATGTAAGAACTACGTGGAGAGAATAAAGGAGTTTAGCCTTTTCAGTTTAAACAAACAGAGATAAGAGGCGACATGAATGAAGTATTAAAAGTTCTGAAAGGAATTAGTACAGTGGATTCAGGCTGTTACTCTGAAAAAGTTTATCAAGAACAAGGGGGCACAGCTGGAAACTTGTTAAAGGTACATTTCACATAAAGTTTGGAAAGTTTTTTTTTATTCACACAGAACTGCCTTACCTTAACCTTTCTTATTTCTATTTGTCTGTTTTATTTCATTCTGTCTGTTACCTGTTATTAAATGCAACTGAGAAGGTAAATTTCATGTTTTCCTGTGTAAACATGACTAAATAAAGAAACCTAAACCTAAACAAGTTATTTATCAAGAGTTGTGGTAGAAAGTAGGCAATTAGGGGCCTTCAAAACTGGGCTGAATGGCCTGCTCTAGTCAAACTTTTTGTAATGTTCTGATGTTTACAGTCTCTCAGCATACTAGGCCACTCACTCCCTTAATAATTCAGTCCATAATACAGATCAATAAATCAGTTCACATTTTTTTACATTAGATAGATAGATAGATAGATAGATAGATAGATAGATAGATAGATAGATAGATAGATAGATAGATAGATAGATAGATAGATAGATAGATATTCATAATGACTCATAACACGAAGCAATTTCCAATATTACAATGCAAAGCACTGGGCACAATACAATTGATTTGATAAATTGATAAATCATTAATACTGATTTTCACTAATGAGGTCAAAAAGATGTCAGGTTAAGTCTGGAAGGACTGGTATACTAAACTATTTAGACACAATTGATTTGGAAATTAGTGTCTCTTGGGTTCAGATAAATCTTTCCTTTACATGAGCAGGAGTCCATTGCCCTAAACTGGGTAGCAGTCTCTCACAGGACAAACTACTGTCATCATGAACTTGGCAGGCAATTAGCATAAAGTTCCGAAAACTCTCCAACAATTGGAATGACCCGTCAAGCTACAGCCTTTAGATATTAAGAGCAGATGAATATTCTTTATAAATAAACAAAAAACACAAAAATCTCCAAAGAGCACAAATGTAATGTCAGGATTTACCTGAAAGGCAATCCCAATGCAAACAAAGTTCAAAAAGCACAAATCCAGTAAGAACGGTCAAGAAATACAGCATGAAGGCCTAAAATCCAAAAAATCGCAAGAAAGCACAATAAATCTCTAGAACTCACCACAATCAGCAAGCACATTCAGATGAACCGCCTTTGATCAGTCGGCCTCCTCAGGCTTTATAGGACTCGGGGTGGTCCCACACAGAGACAGACCGGTGGTCCCACCACTAAACACAAGAGACTTAACAGAACATGTGGTCATACGTAGAAACTAATTTACACAATAATTAAATATTATTATACACTTGATAAACATATCAAACACATTTTAAATTACTCAAAGAAGGTATAAAAAGCAACTTAAACAGAGAACAATGGACACAGTCAGACAGGACCATGACAACTACCTGCAACATGACAATTCAGAGCTGGAAATCAATTACCCACTGGGTGGAAACCACAGTTCACTTGAAAACAGGGAGAAGCTGCAAACCCCACCATGAAGGTTATTTATATATAAGTATTGTGAAGCAACAGTGAAGTCTACTGTAGCACTACGTAGCACTACGCTGCCTTTCATGAAATATAATTGCTTAAACTCTTTCTATTAAGTATTATGCACATATACAGTTGACATCGTGATGTAATGCTTACTAATGATTTAAACTTGATTTAAACTGATATGATTAAAATGATTTAAACTCAAAATGAAATTCTACATCATCATTCTTTGTAAAAGACAGAGTACTTCCTCTCTAGAAGCCAGAGAGCACATTTTAAGCAGCATTTCCTCGCTTAGACATTTCCTTTTGCTCTCAAACAGCTGAAGCATTACTTCCACTATAATAAGTTTACTCCTATTGAATATCTAATGAAAATTATGTTCTTTTTAGGTGAACTGGCTGTGCTACATTTGCCAGGTCTGAGTTACTGAGTGCCATCCACGATGGACTGGCTACCGGGTAGACCAGAGTGCTACTAGGTGTCTGATCTTCCAAGAGGAGACCTGTCTTCTTGGTACTTTATAATGTAAAAAATGGAGTCTCTCAGCAGTCACAGTTATGGCATGAATGTCAACTGTATAAAAAATGAGTTTTGCTCATGAATAAGGCATAGAAGGAAGGGATGAACAAATAGAGAACACAAACAGTTCTCGTTGTCACCTCCAATCCATTCCCTTAGTATCTCTAATGACCCCTTTCTCTAACTTTCAACAGTAGGCCTTCACCCTAACTCTCCTCCCAACCTTAGACTTAGTATGTGTTAGACACTCCTAGACAAATCCAGTTGGTGTGACCATGCTTCTACAACAAAGTCCTCTTAAAACGTTTGTAAGATGGGTGTTAGACAAGATGATCAGTTTTTACTAGTGATGGCTGTACAGCTTAGCCAGTCGTCTGCCAAAATTAATCCTCCAAGTCAAGAGAAATCTAATGGAAACATGATCAATGTAGCAGAATAGCAAACCAGGAAAGAATACTGTACAAGAAGTAAAAGAAAATATGCATTAGCAAACAAAAACATTTAGCCATCTGGTGAACAACAGATAACAGATGATGAAAGAATGTAAATTGTATTGTAAAGGTAGGTAGCATCGTCTCATGAATAAGATTCATGTGTTACTTCTCACTGGTCTGTAGCTATGCTGGACTCCTGAACTGCAAATATGTAGAAATGGTTCTTTGATACAATGACTCCAATGAGTATAATGCTTTACATTAGACATCCGCCACTAATGAAATACTGTTGTGGCCAATAATGGCACTAGCTGTCTCTCTTAATCTTCTCTCCTAATATTCCTAATTCACATTGGCTGCTCCCCTGAACTATGGAGGCCCACATGGCTCACAAGATGCCACCAACCCGTTGCTCTGTGCATGTAGTCCTTATAATTGGAATCAGAAAATTCTACACATTGGAAAGTACAGATGCGATAGATAGATAGATAGATAGATAGATAGATAGATAGATAGATAGATAGATAGATAGATAGATAGATAGATAGATAGATAGATAGATAGATAGATAGATAGATATTTGTACCAAGAGGGAAATTACACTGTAATGCAAACAGATAATGAAGGCAGACAAAGGTAGTAAGCAACATTTTTGCCTGTGTTACATTTTGTTTACCTTGACATTAAAACTCCCTTCAGTGGTCCTTAGTGCCCCTGCACCCTAAGCCTTCTATAATCTTCAGGTATCTTAAGCAGTTTCTCCAAAGGTCTGGCATGGCCACATGCCACCATCCCAAACTTCCATGGCATTTATGTGTAGTTTAAGGAGTCACACTTACCTATCCACTAATAAGGAACAACCCCTTGTTGTTAGACCTTCTTGCTCATGTTTGTTATTTATGTATGGGGTCAGATATCACTGACACCCACTTGGTCTCCTTTACTGTAAAGTTCTGGGAGAACTTTAAGAAGAAGATGACAAAGACATTACATTTATGTGGTGCTTTTCTCACTACTCAAAGGGCTTTACATAGTCAGTGGGGAGCCACTTCAACCACCACCAGTGTGCAGCATCCACCAGGATGAAGTGACAGCAGCCATTTTTATGCCAGTAAGATCACCACACAATAGCCCAATAGAAGGTGCTGTGGTAATTAAGAAAGTTAACCATTTAGGGACAGGGGATGATTAGGGGGCCAGAATGACCAGGCTGTAGTAGACAATTTCACCTGGACATCAGGAAACACTACTCTTTGCTACAGATGCCCAGGGATCTTTTACCACAGACAGACAGAAACTGTGTTTTATGTCTCATCCGAAGGACAACACCATTTTTGCAACAAAGTGTCCCCATCAATGCCCTGGGGCATTGGGACCACACACAGACCACAGGGTAAGCACCCCCTGTTGGTCTCACCAACACTTCTCCAGCAACAACCCAAGCTTTTCCTAGATGGTCTCCCATCCAAGTATTGGCTAGGCCCAAACAGGTGAATGGCCTGCTCTAAAGAGCATGCACTTGATATGCTTTCTGCCATGTCACACTCCTCTCTATGACCTCGGGAGGTCTCTAGTGGGACTTTCCCTTGCCCTGTACACTGTAGGTGAATAGATGAACTGATAACGTATTATTACAAAAGACTGTTTGATTTATAAAGGTAAAAATAAGAATCAGAACTCTACAGCTTGTTCTAGCTTATCATATTCTTCTCAGAATAAATATTATTTATTGGAATTTTGTTCAGATTAAGTTTATTAACATGATTCCAAGAGAGTGCACTGTACATTTTAAAAGCTGTAGTGCCTTGTCTTCTGTTAGATCAGATTAAGGCTTTGTAATTTATATAAATGGTACAACAAAGTATTTAAGTGTGCAGATGACACTAAAACAAGGTGGAATGGCAGATCCTTAGAGTCAGCAAAATCATTACAGATAGATCTGGACAGAATTCAGCATTGGGCAGATATGATAAAATTTCATTTACCAATAAATAAATTTAAGGCATATAGGAAGTAAAAAGTTAGATTTACTTGCACAGTGGGGGTGTGAAATTTGAGAAGGACTGAGAAGTGTTAGTGCACTCCTTATTATCCATCTATGAGGATAAGTCAGTAACTTTCCATATTTTTGTGATAATTTTGTTCAGGATGGCTGTACAGCGGCGGCACGGTGGCGCAGTGGTAGCGCTGTTGCCTCGCAGTTAGGAGACCCGGGTTCACTTCCCGGGTCCACCCTGCATGGAGTTTGCATGTTCTCCCCGTGTCTGTGTGGGTTTCCTCTGGGCGCTCTGGTTTCCTCCCACAGTCCAAAGACATGCAGGTTAGGTGGATTGGTGATTCTAAATTGGCGCTTGGAGTGTGGGTGTGTTTGTGTGTGTCCTGCGGTGGGTTGGCACCCTGCCCGGGATTGGTTCCCTGCCTTGTGCCCTGTGTTGGCTGGGATTGGCTCCAGCAGACCCCCGCGACCCTGTGTTCGGATTCAGCGGGTTGGAAAATGGATGGATGGGTGGATGGCTTTACAGCTTTTCTTGCTTGCATGTGGCAACATGGTGTGTCTGTGGTCACCGTGATGAAGTTTCCACCTTGATCAGTTAGTTTACCAGGAGTAGAAATGGCAGCTCCACTTTAACCAATGAAGAGCAGCAAACAGTGATCTGCTTTTCATGGACTGAAAGTGTACCGGGGCAGATATCCTCGTCAGTTCATCAGAATCTTAGTACTGACTTGTTCAGTGTTGTAGCTGATAGTGGAGGGGGATGGCATCCGACAGTGATATGTTCATAACGAAAACGAGAACTACAACTAAAAATATTGTTTTTCGTAAGCATGAGAACTGAAATTAAGGCAAACATACAAACTAAAACTAAATAAAAATAAAAATTAGTGATATGTGAACGAACTAAAGCGAAAACGAAAATTGAGTAAAAATGAAAAAACAGCAATAGCATTTTCATTCAATTCGGTGCAGTCGTGCAGAGGGGTTGTTTGTAGGTCACCCTGAGCATTCAGTTATGTTGCGCTGTTTACAATACAGTGATTTCGTACTTTGGGCTTACTAAAGTCACGTGGTGCAACTTCCGCAAATGACCGTTGTTTGTTTGTTGAGCACATTTGGTTCTTCAAGTGGAAGCAGTATGCACACGTGGTTGATGATGGCGAGTTTTGCACAGATGTTTGCAGGTAGAAAGTGAGAAAGTAACGTGTGCAAATACTTTAATTACAGCACGGATGATAATAAAAGCAAATGTAGCGTGCAAGAACAAGAAAAGAGTCTCAAGTTTCAGTGCAGGACCAGCTAGATCAGTACTTAGTGGAAGTCCAGCTTTTCTCTGGCACCAGGACTGCACTTCAGTACTGGCAGCAGAAATCGTCAACATACAGTCTGCTGGCACCGGTGGCTGAGGACCTCATCTGGGCACCTGCATCACAGGTGCTTGTCGAGTGAATATTTTCACTGTATGGCTATCTGTACAGCGGACATCATTGCAACATAAACACATCTCTCGAAATGCGTGCTTATTTAAAGTTTAACAGCAACGTGCTTGCACAGACTGGTTTCTTGGGTTGAAACATTTGATCTTGCTGTCACTGACTGTACTCATTAGGCCACTTAATCTGTTTGCTTATTGATAGTCAAGCTGACTTTAACAGCATTATGAACTGTGACTGGAACATAACTTGCATTGAAATATATGTAGGCCAGCATTTGTGGTGTTGCAACAGAAAAAAAAACAATTGTACTAATATTAAGTAAAAAGGCTAGAACTAAATAAAATAATAACTACAATTTTAAACACAGAACTAAATAAAAATAAAAATTGTTGACTCCACTGAAAACTAGAACCAAATAAAAATAAAGATTAATTTTATAAAATAAAATAAAAACTAAAACTACAATTAATATCAGAACTGAAATATCACTGGCAACTGACTACTTCTTTGTGCTTAACACTTGTCTAAACTTTTCAATCCATTCGTAGCCCATAAAAATCTGATCGCTGCTCATGGCTCTTTATTGCAAGTGGAGATCATGTTTATCAATAAATAAAAAAACGACAAGAGAAACGGACTGATCAAGGTCGAAACTTTACAACTGTGACCACAGACACAGCATGTTACCCGATATTCGCAGGGAAAGCTGTACGGCACACCTAAAGAAAATTATTACAACATGCAGATAATTATTGAATTACCTCATGGATAGTGTATACAAGTGGTTAAGAAGGCTAATAAGATGTTACGCTATAGAACACTTTGGGTCAGAAAACAAATCAAGGGAGGTTATGCTTGTAACGGTGTGTGTTTGTGTGTGTCATGAGCAGTTTGTGCCTTTCCTTAGTCCTGGTGATGGTAGACTTGTAAGACCGGCTGATGGTCCATGGGTAAAGGAGCACCTGGCTCAGAGGGATAAATAAACCGTAAGGGGAGGAGCCGACCATAGTTAAAGTCATGGCGGAAGAAGGGAAGAAAGCGCAAGACCAGAAGGAGAAGTCAGACACCAAAAAATCAAGAGGGAAACCTACACTGCTTGCTGCAAAAAGTCAGGTGAACCCGGGTTCATTTCAGTAAGAATCATTTTCGTTTTCTTCTGGATGAGGTGAAGTTATTTAGGAGAGGACCTGACAGGCCAGCATAAGGGACGGTGTATGATTACGTTTGCTAGGACATGAAGTACAGCTCGGTGCGTCCTTCACAATAACAGACTGTATATGATCATGGCTAACAGTGAGTATTTAAAGGATTCTGGTTTTTGTTAATTCTTTTGTCACTATTGTTATGTGTGTATTAATGGTGCATTTGTTGAGTGTTTTGTTTTGTGAATAATGTGGGGGTGCTGACGTGCTGCAGTGCGGTATTATGTGTACTTGGGGTTTGTTTACATTTTTTTTTATTTACTTCATAATAACAATTCTAGGTTAATTCAACAATTGCTTTTGTTGATGTGGATCTGTTCTTGTGTTGGTTTAGTAAGGAAGTAGTGTTGGTTGCTCATGTCTCAGATCATTTCTTTATTCATTTCTTTGTTTTTCTCTCTTTGCTGCTGTTCTAGGTCGGCGGTGCATATTATAATTGTGCTGGCTTGGGGAGCAGTACATGCTTAAAGTATATAATTCAAAAGGGAGACCCCAGCTGGAATATTTTGTGCAACCCTTTCTTCCATTTAACAAAAAAAAAGGCTTACAGTCCAGAGAAGAGTTACTTGGCTACTTCTTTTACAATTTCATGTCTCTCCTTTTCTGCCAGAGTGCAATGTCCCTCTTCTCTTTAAAAGACTGCTATCAATTCCTGTGCAATGTCTGTTTTTTCTTGCTGTTTGTCATCTCTTTGATTAATCTCTCAAACTGTTATAGTTGGAAATTCTATGTCTGGATAAGCCCATGGTCACCCAATCTCTGAGTCCCAGCCTTGGCGTGATGATTGTTTAAGACTGATCAACGCATAGTTAGGTTTAAGAAGCACATGATTTTTTTCTGCTCATTACACTACAAAGCTTATGGGGCTTCCCACAACACCACACTTCCTAGTGATACACCTTAATAGAAACACATGCTGTGCTTTCCCATGGTAATCCCCATGCAAATTTCTAAATTTCTATAAATACGGCAAACATCATTCAGTAAATATGAAGCTACTTCAGTGTATGCTACTTCATACACTGAAGCAAAAGCATACTAAGTATGGAGAAATAGCAGACAAGTGTTACCTGGTAAAGTTACCAGCAGCAATAGAAACATGGGACACTTTGAGGGGTACTATGGAATTATGTGATTCAGGATTTACTCCCAGTCGCAAGCAATTGATTTAGCCTGCATTCAATTCAACTTCTCGCTTCTTCAATTTTTCTCTTATAGTAAATGAAGCCTGAGATGTAGTGACATACTGACATCATCCTTGCAAATGAAGGAGAAGTGGCTGAGAGTTTTGTATTCTGTGGTGTGAGAGTTAATTAAAAAATACATTTTGCTCCTGAAAACTTTGTGGTTTGGTTACCACTAAGGAGCCGTGCAGAAAGTTTTAAAGCTTTTTTCCCCTTTAGAAGGGTTTTTTTTTCACCTGCACAGGAGCAAAAGCAGCTGAGTGTTTGGGGGAACGTATGGAAAAGTTACTTGTTACTGTAACTTGTATTTGTTATTTGTATTCAAACTGACGTCTGCGAGGAAGGGCAGTAAGCAGCAGTAGCTGAAGTCGGCATCTCTGCAAGTAAATAACTGGAGTCGTAGTAAGTAATAGAAACAATTCCTTAGTGGGAGAAAAAATGGCAGCAGCTGACTTCAAGGCAGTAAAGAGAAGGGCTTAGCAGCACATAGAACAAATATGACAATAAGAAATTAACTAGCAGCGGGTTTTCAGTCAGCAAGTTTTTCTAGATTGAACAGTTCTTAGCAGTCAGGAAAGTAAAGCAGTTAAGAGGGTGACAGCGTAAGGGTTCATTAACACGAAAGAGTACAAACAGTGCATGTGGAGAGCCTTTAAGTATTGAATAAAAGAAGCGCAAAATTAGGAGAGCAGACAAAGAAAAGTAAAGTTAACCTCATAGAAGGACAAACAGCAGGCAGTCGAGGGGGAGAATATTACTGGCGCTTACGGGGGTCAGAAAGTGTAAAATAACTGTAGCAGTTCTTTAATCGTTTTTTTGGCTTAATTTTTTTTTAGTTTACCATTTAAGTTAAATCATTTTATTTTATTAAAAAAAAACTTTAAAAAAACAAGCTGTTTTAGTAATCCAAAGTCAAATTTTAATAATGAAGCCAGTGCAATGCAAGTCTTGTTGGATGCGAGACTTCGTAGAGAATGGCTTGGAGAAGCCAGTCTTCTGTGTTTACCCTGGAGGAGCACTCCTTCTCCTCTCACTAATGTAGGCTTTCTCTAAACCTTAACCTGACTTTCACGTTTACATTTTCTGCATCCCCTATAACTACAGTACACTCCACTCAAATGTCACAGCACATAAAAAAATGTAACAAAAGGTACCTAGGTATAGACGTTTATGCAGATCTCGTAGCCCAATAAAGAAATCCTGTGAAGGATAACTGGGAGTCAAGCTTCTCCCACTGGTGGTCTGAGGAAGATTTTGGTCTGGAGCTGAGGCCACTGCTCTCTGTTCCATGATAGAGTCCTTATGACTGTGCTGTGACAAATGATTTATTTCTTCCACAACAAGGTTCCTTTTTGAGCGAGGCTGAGTCAACTGAGGGAAGCGGTTGCTCAGCAAGATAGAGGTGCAAACCAAGGGTCCCAGAGTTTCTAAATGGCTTGTAGTAGAAGGGCACACAAACTTTGAAGTCCTCTCAGCAAAGCCTCCCCTGTGGTTTTGAACAGGTGTAGTCTGCCCCCACTTGACTGCTTTTGAATATGTTTTCCATGGGAGAGGATGTCTAAGTCCTGTGAGGTTCATGTTTGCTCCAGAAGTCTGACTGTAACTTGCTGAGAAAAACCTTTTCTGGGGCAATGAAGAGGGACGTTGTGTTCCAAAAGTGTTCCCAGACATTTCTGCTATATTGCCATCACTTCTGGATTAAAGGCTTGAGCTGTATGTTACCAAAAAAAAAGAAAAAACCTTTACCAAATTGGTAGGAATACACGTGAAAAACATTACTACATATAGCAATGAAAAAGACAAATGAAATGGCAGCTAACATGGTAAAAACATCTGAATATAAATTAACATAATGAATATAAGTAGCATAATTATCATGTTGTCTATTCAGAAGATTCCTTACAACATTTTTGTGTTTTCTGATTATGCCTTAATAAGTTTTTTTTTCACTGAGCCATTTTGTATTCTATTTCTCTTTATTATAGTCTCCATTTTGTGGTTGTTTTTCATTTCTAGTAATGATGCCTATTGCAAGACGTGTGGCCGTGGCATTCTTTGACATAACCACATAACCATTCTTGAAGATGGCAGCACACAGCAGTCAACATTCAAGAATCTATATATATAAAATTCTTTTTCGCATTTGAAATGGAAATGACGTATGACCACGCAATATGGAAATTACGTATGAAACAGAAATTACGTATGACCACGCAATATGGAAATTACGTTGAGAACAAAGCGGACGCTGGGAGGCACGGAATGTCAGGCTACTCTGCCGGGTTGAGAGCTTCACAATTTTGGGCAGCATCCTCTCTTCTCGCACTGTTTATGACACTTCAAGTGCCCCGCCGGCTCCTGGGAGAGTGGAAATCTTTGTGAATGAGTGTAATCGGCGCCATCAAAGCAGGACTCTGTTTGTAAATTGCCCTGTACGACTACTTACTGTCCCTTAAGGTGAGTTCGGGTCACTAAAACGCCGCAACATTTAAGGTTGCTTTTGTAATCAATTATTTTAAGAAGATGGAGAGTTTATATCTAAGAAGATGTACAGACTTCTTCATGTAAGGTGTTGGACTTGGGAATTGTTTGGACCTTCTGCCCATTAAGCATGGAAGGGCAGTGTCCACATTTATCAGAATTATTTTTCTCTTGAATCACAGGCACATAGTGCAAGGTTGTCAGGTGCTGTAATTCCTTTTTGTATTCGGCGACACTCGCGCCGACCAATTAACCTGTTCCACGTCATCCCTCCGAAGGCATGCAATGACGTGAACGTGTCTGCAAAAAGTGGCTTCTCCTGCCCTGCAAAAATACTATAAAAGTCGATCAGCCGGCGCACGCGTAGCTATGCTGGTGTTCTAACGAAACATCCTACCCATCGAAATGATCTACTCACTGATACTACGCATGCGCAGACCAAAATTACGCAACTTTTCTACCTAGTGTTGAAGTTTGAGGTAAGTGTTACTGTATTTCAGTAATATGTATGCTTTTCTTAGCCTTACCACATTAATGCATTTATTACAGTTTACTGCATAGGTATTTACTGTCAACATTTTATAAGTTGTATATTTTGCATGTGTGACTTTTAATCTTGTACAGCCCATTGTATCCATGCACAAGTAATGACCGTCTTGTGAAATCTTTGCATCAGGCTGTGTCTCTTTCGGGCATTAAATGATGCATAGAGAATAAATTGAGAAATGTTAACATTTCCATAAATAAACTACGGTAGGATACTTCGACAAAGTAGGACAAATCGTCAGAACACCGGCCTTTGAGACGGTGACTGCACTTCTGCCTTAAGTGAAAGTAAGCACTTTTAATTTTTTTCCTCCTTCCCCTGAGCTATAGCCCAGACAACTGCAAACACGGGATTCCTTTTCTAGACTGCGGCAAAATAATATTAAGGCGCTTCACACTTTCTTTTGCACGTATACAGTTATGAGGTCGCGGGAGGCACGCACAGGAGTGGAGGACCGACAGTGCCATCCCGACCGGTTAATGGCAGGGCCGTCTCTCCAGTCTACACGAGACCCGCCGCGACGCTCCCCAAAAGGCGCTCATATCGTCAGTGAAGATGTCTCTCTACACTATATAAAAGAAAAAGCCAAATTTCCTTTCGTTATACCTTTTTTCCTTTTATCGAAAACCAAAGCCTTTCTCTCTTAACACTGCAGAGGACACAAAACTAATTTTCTTTAATTGCTGGTAATGCCAGTAAGGCACATTACCACAGGCAGAAATTTGGACGTTCACATAGAAAATGTAATTTCTATACCACAGCCGTCGTGTAGTGCCTTTCAAAAGGGATCTACTACCGACAGATGATCCAGATACATTTTAGCTGCTGTTAGTACTACTTACCTGTTGTGTTATAACGCCTTTAAAATGTAGTTTACATGAAACCACTCCAGTAATGCTCAATGTATCTTTACTTCTTAAAATGTTAATGTGTTACTGTTTACTAACTTATAGACTACATTTTATTTTTTTCCCTTGCACTCAGTGAGCGAAGCCACTGGGTAATCAACTAGTTTGGAATAAAATTAAAGCAAACAGTGTTTTGATTCTTTGATTTTTGATAGCGAAGTTATTGTTAGTGACAGTTCTAATCTTTTGCCATTGCCTTTTTAACTTTTTAGTCTCACACTCTAAGTTTAGTTATTAGTTGTTCTTGTCTTTTTTGGGTCTGAATTCTGGCTCAACTATTCTTTCCTTTTTGTTTGCCATTTAGAGCCTCCACTTTTTAGGACAAGCCTTGTTGTCACATGCTCCCACTAGAGCCATAAAATTACACAAAGGCACAGGGGTTCAATTCATGTCTCACAAACAGAGTTAGTGAATATGCTAAATGCTGCATTCTAATGATCTTTAGATATTTGCTCATTGTTATATTTTTTATTTGGCAAACATTTTCATTAACAGCAATTTAAAAAAATGTGCCACCAAATAAAATAATAATACCCAGCAAAAGAAGGAGTGTAGTTTATAATTTAAAAAAACCTAAAGTAACTAGTGCAAAGTAGGCCAAGTGGAGCAGGCCGATTTGATATATTTGTGGCTGTATGTTTAGATGCTTTATTGTTGTTTTTGTGGTTTTTGTATTATTACTTTTCATATTTTTATGTTATTTACTGTCTCTTTAAATGTAGTTAGGTTCCCTATTCTTTGTGGGTGGAGCCCCCGGAGGCGGGGCCACTCTGAATTCACCATTCACTGGACCCTCCCTCTGGCAATTTAAGTAAGGTGAGAAGACCTAGGAGTGGGAATCATGCTTTTATTTTTGGTGTTTGGGATTATAGCTTTGACTATTTGGATTTGATGGTTTTATGATTATTTCCTGCTTTGTATTAAGAATTTTAATTTCCGGATTTCATTTTGGGACTTGTTTACTATGGATTTTCTATTAGGCAACTCCTTCAGGCCTCTTATTTCAGCTTGTGAACTGTTTTTTGTATTTTGTTTTTTTTTTTTTTTTAATAAAACCTTTATTTTTAAAGACTAGTCACTGTCATTTCTGTACAAGCTGAGGCTTTACTGTTATTCTTCCTCTTCTGGGGTTTCCCTGTTTTTGGGCCTGCTCCAGCTGAAGCCAGCAGGTAGCCTTAGGGGTCTGGCTGAAGTCAAGGTTGCCTCTGATGGGCAGACCAGGTAAGATTATGGCCTACTCTCTAGTTGTTTTTGGAGGCCTCACCTTATTTTGCTTTGGAGAACCACCATAACACAACACATTTAGCAACAGGCCTTCCTTAATATTTGTTGGTTCTTCTTGTCCTTGTAGATCCTATTAATTCTTCTTTATATTCTTTCTCCTGACTACAATCCATTTCTTTTTATGTTTACATTTCACTGATCACCACTACTAATGGTGAAAAATATTTTTATAATTTAATTCAAAGCTTGGATGTCGGCTCACCATCTTAAACAGTTTTAGTATGCTGACATAACATGCTGTGGCAGTGTTGATATCCCGACAAGCAACCAGACTTGGTTTTTGACCTTCTTCCATAAAAATAATCTAGAAAATGGAAGCTTTAAAGTGCCTTAAAGCTCAAACAAAATGGCACAAAGTGTTCAGATAGATAGATAGATAGATAGATAGATAGATAGATAGATAGATAGATACTTTATTAATCCCAAGGGGAAATTCACAAATCAATGACTTACAAGCAGCTTTACACAGATATAAAATGTTGCTGTAGATTACATTATATTGGTTTTAAGAAGGTATTTCTTCTGATATAGATGAATAGAGACTCTAGCGCAGGGGTCTCCAACACGTCACTTGCTTGCAACCCCTTTCCAAGTAGCTCGCCAAAGGGTTAATGAATCCTACATAAATTTGAAAACTTGATAAGTCAAATTAGGGGAGGGCAATCTTTCCAAAAACTCATATCACGATCCTTTTAACACAAAATTAATGATCCACAATCTGAATCTTTTCAATGTGGCATACACTTAAGAGAATATCCAGGCTGAAACTCATCAAGACCTAAGTGACACTTTATTTTAAATATCAAACAAAGTTGAATTCAATTGTTCTCTCAGTCGCTAGCTAAGCGGAGTTAAGGAACATGCCCTGAAGCTGGCGAGTGAGTGAGGAAGGCCCCTCCCTTCGGCCCGTTGCGTGGATCTCGGATTCACACAAATAAATCGGTACTGCAAGCGAACTATGATACATAGTGAAATGAGAGAAGTCACAAAATCAACCGGAATGTTCAAGCAAATTATAGAAAAAAACCCAATCTAAATCCGTTAAGTAGTTCTCTCGTGAAAAGCGGACAAACATACAGACAGAGAGACATTAGATTATATGTATTATATATAGTAAACCTTCAAAATAATGTGCAGTTAAAGTCTCAACCGCATTCTGAGCATTTCTGGAGCTTAGTAGAGCCAGATAACTATAAGAATCTTCACCACGGAGCTCTGAAAATGTCTGCTTTGTTTGGGTCTACATACCCATGGGAGTCTGCCTTTTCTGACATGAATGTCATGAAATCAAAGTTCAGAACAAGACTGACAGATGAACATTTAAATGACCCCATAAGAGTGAACCTAAGTGGCTGTACTCCACCATACACCTCTCTTGTTGACTCCATGTAGTGCCAGCCATCTGACTAACTAAAAAACACATCACACATGCAACTGGACACATGAATACTCATGTGAAGTGAAACAGTGACATGTAACAAAACGACAAATGAATAAGTCATATCTGTGTATTTGGAGTTTAATTGTTTTTTGACAGCATTCAAGTTTTAATGCAATAGTGTGAGATACACAAGAAAATGCATACAGACATACAAAATGCACTTGTAGGGGAACTAAAGATTTTTTGTGATGTTTTAATGTGAGTTGTGGACACCAACATTTTTTAAATGTTCAGGCAAAACAAGCTTATTCAGTTTGTTTGGATTGAAATTAGCTATGAGAATAAACGTTAGAAAACATGAGTAGCTCTCGGCCATTTTCATTTTGTAAAAGTAGCTCTCAGGGGTTAAAAGGTTGGAAACCCCTGAACTAGCACTTTGTGACTTAAATCTGCGATTGCTTGAAACAAGCAAAATCACACAGAGACACAGAGAAAGCAACAAGAAAACATTATTTAGAAATGGTTTCCTCATTTAAAATCATTAAAATTAATTTTTGATTGCAAAAAGCAAGGGTGTGATTGTGTATATCTTGAGGGATCGAGGTGGATTATTTTACTTGGTTCATATGCTGCACATCTCAATAAAAAGCATACAGTATATCATATTTGATGTCTTCATACTGTGTTTTGAAAACTCACTGGAATTCATCATGATCAGGATGGAGATCTGGAAAATGAACCGTTCAAGAAGTTACAGAGCTAATGTGCAGTCCGAAAGGAATCTGAACAACTCAGGATAAGTCCTAGTCCAGCTGGCAGAGTATTCTGACACCACAGTTAAACGGATTTACTGTCATTGAAGCTGCTCTTGCTAACAAATCAGTGGTTCAAGAGTCTACTCCATTCTTTCTTCTTTTTACAGTGACAACCACTGAGAGCATTTCAGATATTGCAGTTTGCAAACTGGTTCCACATGAATTATTAAACAGTCTGCTCTCTTTTGTAAAAACATTATAAAAATAAACATTTTTGTTGAAATTCATATACAAATTCAAGGTAAGGAGAGTATTACACAGTAAAGCTATGTTCTTTAGGCTGTTATAATTCACTTACGTGAGATATATTTAAATCCTTATCTCTTCTGCTGTTTAGTACAACTGTGTTCTCCTGCTTTCAGAAAACACACCACAGAGCACTAAGCACAATAACATTTGCTGAAATAGTTTACTTTAATGATATAGTTAAAGCGGATTTAAATCTGTTTGGCCTAATAAAAGTTTTTACTTTTCTTCATTATAAAGTTCAAGGTACAGAACTTTTTCAAATTAAACTTACTTAACAGGATAAATGTCAAACATGTCCTCAGCAGAGAGTGCGCTTCTTTAATAATACACAGGCTTCATTCTAAGGAAGAGCCAGGTTGTTGGATTTAGTCTCCTAGCTACCACTTACCTCATTGTGGTTACTGGTGACAAACAAGAGCTCATGTTTCAAATAATAATTTTAGGAATAGGATTTGATGACAGCTGGTATTAATTCTCCATTGAAGTGAAAATGAATTCTTCCTTCAGAAAAAACCCCAAACCATTCAGTTCAATTGATGTACATTTAGCTGAAGAGCTGGGTGTCACTGTCACATGAATGTGACATCACAGATTACTAGCAGTACCACCTTACCATTAAGAAATGTAACAAACCCCTACTACTGATACAAAGACTTAGGCTTAGGGTCAGAGCACATGCACTTACACTGCTGGTTTAAAGGTTTGCAACACCTCAGCTTATTCTGTTTTTATGGAAATGCACACAGTTTAATGTCCTAATGGTTCATGAAATCAAAGCACAGGACAAATAAACAATAGCAAATAAAAAAAATAAGTCAAACAATTATTAAGTGTACAAAAGTGTATTCATGTTTTTGATTCACAGGTGGCGCAGTGGTAGTGCTGCTGCTTTGCAGTAAGGAGACTGTGGAAGATTGCAGGTTCGCTTCCCGGTTCCTCCCTGTGTGGATAGCGCTTTGAGTAGTGAGAAAAGCGCTATATAAATGTAATGAATTATTATTCATCAGTGTTGCCACCTTTTCTGATTTAATAGCCAAACTGTGGTAACCCTTTTGATTCCAAATGTCACCCATTCTCCTCCATGTTTGACAGTTGGTGTCACACATTCAGGAACCATCCTTTCAACATCTCGACGACACACAAACACCCTGTGTGTTGAACCAAATATTGATTTATTGGTCCATAAGAGGTTCTTCCAGTCTGCAGTAGTCCATAGCCGGTATTTCTAGGCCCTATTTTGTCCTTTAAGAAATGGATTTCTTACTGCCACTCTCCCTGTTAAACCCAGAGCACAAAGTCTCCTCTTCACAGTAGAAACTGAGACTTGCTTTATCCAACCACTGTTAAGCTGTGCTTGAAGCTCAATCAAGTAAGCTGGTGACCCTCAGAAACTTGTCTTCTGATTGGCTTGTGACTTTTGGTCTGCCAGATCTCTTCTTTTCAGAGTTTCTTCCAGTTTCCATTTGCCTTTGGATTGTGTAGCACACCACTGGACTCACTGACACTTGGATTTTATTTTGCAGTTTCTCTGAATGAAAGGCATACACTTCTAAGAATAAGTCTCATTTCGTTTGTTGCTTGCCATTATGACTGAAATTTACAACTTTCTATACTGTAATATTTTCTAAGTAGTACTTTGGAGGGTGTAGTAACACAGTCTGCCCCATCTCTGCTTTAAGACGGACTGAGGGTATTTAAGTAATCAACAGAAGTTGGGACATCTGTGCAAATTGTTTGCTTCAACTTGCAAGGATTAATTTACTGTAATTGTTGCAGGACATCTGTAGGTTAGTTAGTTTTTGCTAACTTCAAGCAGTTTACTGCTTAACTTTTCACCATTTTAGGTCATTCATTGCATTTCACCAGCTTAAATTTGAAGAAAACTGGAAAAAATGAGGTGTTCTTAAACTTTTGACCAGTAGTGTAATAGCCAGCTTATTAGGTACAACTACCTAGCCTGTTGGGCCCGAACATGCCTCCAGAAAACCCTTTTTTGTATGGTCATGGTTTACACAGAGTGCTGAAATACAGTAATCTTAGAGATACTGGTTTACGTTGCTCTATCTTGTCCCTGAGTTGATCAGTTTTTGACTGGAGATACCTTATGCTTAATCCATGGTCATTTCTTCCAGGACCCTTAGTGCTTATTTGTCTTCCTTATTCCACTGTAAGTGTAGTTTCGTGCATTTTGTTGACAGGAGTAGAACTTGAATTGAATGACATATCCAATCTGTTATAAGGGAAAAAGGCTTGAGCATTATGATATGCTTCTTCTGCAAACATTGATCCCCAGATGGGCCTGTTGAGCCTAGGCCCAAGGGCCCAAATATCAAGGACACCCATTGAAAAATAAAACTGAGTCTTCAAAGCTGAACCTCTTTGTAGTGGTAGGGATTTTGAGCCCCCATTCGTAGCTATGTTTTCAACTGTATTTAGACCATGTGACCAACTGGTTGAGTGAGTTAGGACAATAAGCAAACATAATGCTGATGGCAATCATATTCTTGCTAGTAAAGTACAGAATTGGTTAGGAACACCTCCCTGCTAGTCGCAGCACTGGATGGTTAGGGTACAGGTTGTGAATGTAACCCAGTGTTGTATAGCAACAGAGTAGAAATTCTCACTTCCTGTACTGATCACAGACACAGACACACCAGGGGCCTCATGTATAAATGGTGCGTATACACAAAAATGTTGCATAAGCCCGTTTCCACGCTCAAATCACGATGTATAAAACCTACACTTGGCATAAAGCCACGCACTTTTCCACGGTACCTCATACCCTGTCGTACGCAAGTTCTTTGCTCGGTTTTCCAGACTGGCGGCACCCAGAGTCAAAGCAGTGCTACTGTTCCAGTGTGGTTTCATTTTCCTTTTTAGATCCACATCTCTGATATTGCTTTATAAATACACTGAAATTAACCGCATATTGTTTATTAGTTTAATCCATATGATTGTAATTAACCTGTAACAATATAATGGTGCACAGAATGGTCAAACTATTCTAAATACCATAACTGCTTTAGCGTTGTTACTCTCACTGCACCTCCTCCTTCTTCTTTCAGCTGCTCCCATTAGGGGTTGCCACAGTAGATCATCTTTCTCCATATTACTCTCACTGCACCACTCGGAGTATTTATATTACTGTATCTGAGTGTGAATCACAGCTCTACAGCAGCTGATCGGAAAGAGAATTATTGGTATACAGCATCAAGCACACGCTGCCTCAGCAATGCTGTCTATTGAACTGCTCTCAAACGGCAAACGCTTCAGAGCCTTTCCTCTACGGACCTCACGGTTCAGAAACCGTTTCATCCCAAGAACTCTAAACACACTCAATCAGTCCATCGAGTGCTCCTTGTAGAACAGTTTGTGCTTATAAGTACAATTACCTCACTGTAAACCTGCACTACAGTTATAATATTGCACAACCTGAGCCATTTTATAAAGCGCGTATTTATATATGATGACGATATCATTTTTAAGATGAAATGCAGGAAATATGTTTATTATATTATACAGATGAAATGTTAACATCATTTAAATAATCTATATTGACAATAATTAAACATGTGACACAGTGCTGCAGCGCTAGCGAGGAGCTGGCGCTCCGTTCAGAGATTGCTCCTGCCTTGCACTGTATTCTTGCTGGTGATGAAGCGACACTGGAAGGATAGATGGATAGAATAATTAAACAGGTACTACAAAGATATTTCAATGTTAAAAGTTTTGAGAATTGGTGTTCTAAGCTTACAGATGGCTTAACATCTATTACAGAGCCGATTGTGTGGCAATTGGGTACTTGGAGAAAGAAAAGGAAGGACAGGAATTGGGGGTTAGTACGTTTGAAAGAGACAGTACTGCTGCAATAAATTATTTCATTGAAGGTCGCGCACCGCGCAGCAAGCATCCTGCATGAGGCAGGAACAATCACTGCGCCACCGTGTTCCCATGTTTAATAACATGCTTTAACTCCTATCATCATGAAAATAATATCATGTATACATCTCAGTATTTTAATTATTCACAGAGCTGTAATATCACGAATGTAATGGATTCTGATTCCTGTCGGAGGAAGAGAAAGCCTGTTTAAGAAGTACGTAGTGATTCACACACATAGAGCACATTGAAGATCAAATACAGAACAAAGCATTTAACGTGCTACTTTAGTTAGGATGGGATTTGAGAAACTAGTAAATTAAACAATTTTAAGATGAAGTTTATGATGTTCTACTTTAATGACAAAATAAACTACGTGATTAAACTGGAAATTTCGAGTTTAAAGTTGACATTTCATGCTTTTTTCACACTGTGTGCCTTTTTTTTGTCTGTACCCTAATAAGCTTTCATATGACACTCAGACGGTGGGCTACGAGTCGCCTTTTCACGGCGACTTTGATATCTGACAACTTCTTTTTTATTTTGGGCACTGTGCGACTTTGTGAACTTGAGCTTTCAAGTTTCTCCGACACTCGATCAACTTCCTTTTGTTGTTTATACCACTGTTTAAACCAACAAATAGTACGTTTTTCCTTTGCCTCCACTTGGTATTCGCTGAAATTCTTCTATTTTCCCCTCTTGCTTTTGCCTTTGCCTTTTCACAGAAGGCTGAGCTTAAGGGCTATTTATATTGATTTGCATATTCAAAGAGACGTACTTCTGGGAGGAGTTGGGGCGGGACAGCAGGTGCATACATGTGCGTTACTTTTCATGCTGACTGGGATTTATGTAGCGGAAGAACATGGAAGTTGCCATTCGCACAGATTTATGCATCCAGATTTTTTTGTGCATACGAAACATTTCCGCTTTTGTCCGTATGCCGTGTTATAGTGTGAATTCTACACACAGTGTTGTACATGAGGCCCCAGGTATCCACATGTGCTCAGAGAAAGCCGTACAGCTAACCCGAAAAAAATCATCCCAAAAGTGTGGACAGTGGATGTGCGCGTGTATATAGGTAGGTAAATTCATGAAGGAATAGAACTCACAAACCATCTCTGGGTGCAGAAGAACACTTTTATTTAGGTGTTGGCTGGCCTTCACATTTTCTCTTTGAAGAACATCTATTCATTTTATTTATACTAACAGGTTATATGGCATAAAACCACTAGGGAGCCTCAACAACCACTATAATAACATGCCTATTGTTCAATCTTATGGCTTTGTGATTTGTTCATTTGAAAGCTTTTTCCATGTGTATTTTTACTTTGGAAAGTTCAGCACATACATGTCTCATCTTGTGAGTCTCTGTTGTCATTCTTTATCTAATTTTTCCTGAACAGTGTGAAAGTCAGTCACTCATTGTCCAACCCGCTATATCCTAACACAGGGTCATGGGGGTCTGCCTGAGCCAATCCCAGCCAACACAGGGCGCAAGGCAGGTAAAGCATAAAGTGAAAGCTTGAAACATATTGCTGCAGGGAATATATTATGCAATCTTATTAAACAATAATAAAAAAGAGAATAATAAATTATCATGCGACCCCATCTGACACTGCATGGGTAATATAAATAATAAATACAAATTATATGGACCTAATGTGCGGACTTTTTGCCATTTCTTCTCTGTGCTACCAACACCATTGCAGTAAAATTATAAACTAAAACCCACACATCTATGCCAAAACATTAAGATAATCATGCACATTACAAAATAAGCTAGAATTCATGAAAAATAAATACAAATTCAAACACTTTTACTAAGCACATTTTTATTACTTTAAATATATTTGGTCACATAGTACATTTCCCATTAAAATTAACTTATAAAAAAATTTTTCGTAATAAAGTACATATTGTTCCAAGTATGAAAATAACGTTGTTTCAGGATGAGACAGGATCTCTTTCAGACTGTAGAATCTGTAGTATATCCTTCATGCCCTACAAAACAAATAGAATGTTTTAAAATGACAATTTCATATGTGCAATAGCAAAAACTCACTCATTACATCTATTATTCCCTTATCTAATTGTTTTTTGAACATTGTTTCTTCAATTGCAAGGTTGTGTGGAACAGGGGCCTGTCCTGTGGCATCAGACTCAAGATATGGGTGAATACTGAACACAATACCACATAAAGGACCAATTTAGAACAGTTATTTAAATTTATAAAGTGTAAATCGCGCAGTGATCAGGGCCAGACCAACAATCCAGTCCTGAGGCTTCATCTATAAACGATGCATATGTTCTCACGCCAGCCTTAAACTGTGCATACGTAAGTTTCCACTCGGTTTTGCAAACTGGCGGCATCCAACGTTAAAGCAGTGCTACTTTTCCCATTTTTTTTAGATTCACGTCCCTGACGAGGCTTTATCAAATGCACTGAAATTAACGGCATATCGTTTATAAATTTAAGGCATCTGATTGCAATCAACCTGTAACAATATAATGGTCCACGGAATGGCCAAACTATTCCAAATACCATAGCTGCTTTAGTGTTGCTACTCTCAGTGCACCATTTGCTGCCTCAGTCATGCTGTCTATTTGAACATCTTTCATTCGACAAACACTTCAGAGCCTTTCCTGTACGAACTTCGGAAACAGTTTCATCTCAAGAGCTATAAATGTACTCAATCAGTCCATCAAGTACTCCTGGTAGAACTGTTTGTACTTATAAGTACAATTACCTCAATGTAAACTTGCACTATAGTTGTAATATTGCACAACCTCAGCCACTTTAGGAAACCATTTGCACTATCTGCACTATATGTACAGTACATGCATATTGTACTTATGCTTTCATATTGTATATTTTTCATTGTTCTTTATTGCATTATTGTTATTATTTTATCATTTTATAGGAAAATAATTTATGGACGATTTGCATATTGAATCTCATCATACCATTGTAACAGCTAGCCCAGCCACAGACAAACACGACACCACAATGTCCACAACACACACGTTATTATCCATCCATCCATTATCCAACCTGCTATATCCTAACTACAGGGTCACGGGGGTCTGCTGGAGCCAATCCCAGCCAACACAGGGCGCAAGGCAGGAAACAAACCCCGGGCAGGGCGCCAGCCCACCACAGGGCACACACACACACACCAAGCACACACTAGGGACAATTTAGAATGGTCAATGCACCTAACCTGCATGTCTTTGGACTGTGGGAGGAAACCGGAGTACCCGGAGGAAACCCATGCAGACATGGGGAGAACATGCAAACTCCATGCAGGGAGGACCCGGGAAGCGAACCCAGGTCTCCTAACTGCAACTCAGTCCTTGGTCCTTCGGGCCACCTCCACTCCTTTCTCGCAAGCTCCGTCCTCTTTCTACCCGACTCTGGCTTCCCGAATGAAGTGAGGCGGCCCCTTTTATAATGCCCCGGTTGTGCTCCAGGTGCCTGATGATGAACTTCCAGCAGCACTCCCCAGTGTGGCGGAATTGCTGCCCTTGCACCCAGAAGCACTCCGTGCGTACACCATCCCTGGTCCATCAGCACTTCCTGGTGTCCCGGAAGCGCTGTCCCCCATGGATCAAGGACCGTCCAGGTGCCCAGGGAAGAGAAGTAACGCTCTCCCGGTCCCGGCGGGGCAGGGTTCCTGGCCGTCTATCACGCCATGCAATAACAATAAAGGAATTCAATTCAATTCAATAGAAAAGAGTGCGTATTTACAGATGATGACGACTGGCTTCTCAGTCAATTTAGATTTCCAAGCGCTATCTTCTTGGAGGTTTTGATATCACTTTTAAGATGAAATGCGTTAAAGTATGTATATTACATTATACAGATACATTTCTAACTTAATTTAAATAATGTACACTGTTAATAATTAAATGTGTGGGCATGGTGGAGCAGCGGCAGCGATGAGCTAGTGCTCCGTCCAGGGATTGTTCCTGCCTTGCACTGTATGCTTGCTGGGACTGGTGCAACCCTGGATGGATAGATGGATGGAATAATTAAACGTGCACTACAAAAGATATTTCAATGCTCCTTGAAGTTCTAAGATTACAGATGGCTTGACATTTATTACACAGCTTGTGTGGCGACTGGATACGTGGAGAAAGAAAAGGAAGGACAGGAATTGGTGGTTAGTACTTTTGAAAGAGACAGTACTGCTGCAATAAATTATTTCATCGGGGTCACGCACATCCCAGCAAGCATCTTGCGGGAAGCAGGAACAATTTTTGGACGGGGCGCCAGCTCATCAGTACCACTGCACCACTGCACCACCATACCCCCATGTTTAATACATGCTTTAATTAATTTCATCATGAAAATGATATCAAGTATACATCTTATTGACTGTTTTTTTTTAATAAAAGAACTGAGCATCTTGTTCACCTACCCCTTGCTTTGTGTGTATTTGTCCTCATCTACCAAGCTCATCTCGGTCATGTCTATCAACGTTGTCGTGTTGACGAGCTCCCGAGATCAACTGGGAGAGTGGAGCGAACCCGCACTGTCACACATTCTTGAGTATATAGCTATACTGCAGCTTGTAAAACCCTTTGGTCATCTCACTACATCATCTGATAACAAAGATGTAAATCACACAAGAAAGTGTCCAAAAGGACATTCACTTTAGGCTTGTGTCCACAAACTGAACCTGCCTGGATGTAATGAACAAAAAAACACGCATATAAGCAGGCACTGATTCTGTAACTGGAAGTGACCTTGATCCAATCACTACAGGTTACACCTTCCATCACAACTTGCTGCATTCTTCTCTTCTGTTGTCTTTGGGGACCTGAAAGCGGATGAGCCACTCTTGTTGGGGGAAGCTGAAAAGCTGAGGATCTGTTCTTTTTAGGCACTGGGAGATGACACGCCACTCTCTTTTGGTGAGAAACCAATCATTCTTGTGGACTGGAAGTTACTCTTCATAGAACAGGGGTGTCAAACTCAGATCTTGGAGGACCACAGTGGCTAAACATTTTCATTACTAACCAATTACTATTGATAATGAAGTACATTTCTTTTACTTTAGTTTTATTGACTTGTTTTTTAAGACTCAGGACTTTGTTTTTTCCTTAATCAGCAATCAAACAATAACGATTTGCAAAGAAAGCCAACAAGACAAATTAACTCAATGAGATTTGCACTTGCGTGTCCATCAGGTGAAAGTCTGAAAAATATCAATTATTTTTGTCCACAAAACATTTTGCTAGTGCCCTCGGAAAGAAGAAAATCAACAGTTTTGAAAATGCCTGGTGTGGTAGAATAGGAGCACCAACAAGGCATGGAATGACATAACTGGTTTCACTAAGGACAAAAACTGACTTCTAGTTAAGAAATTAGTTGGATTTTGAGGTCCCTGTCTTAGGTAGTCATATCATTGGCTTGCGTTAGATCTCATTTTTCTTTAGTTGCTAGTTAATGAAAAAAATTAAGAGGTCTGAGTCTTAACAAGCAAGTCAATACAAATTAAGCAAAACAAGTCTCTTTAACTAGAAACAGTAACTGGGTACTAATGGAGAAAGTGGCTGGAACAAAAACCTGTAGCTACTGTGACAATCCAGGGTCAGAGTTTGGCACCCTGCCATGTAGCCTTTGGAGCTTGAAGCCCTGAACTAGCTCTAAGATCCACTATGCCAAGCCAAGCTCTGTGCCAGTGACTGAGACCAGTCTCAGAAGACTGAGAAGCAGCCATTACTTCAAGAAGGAAACTTCAACACCTATGCTCTTGTGCCAGAAAGAATAATACTTTTCCCTATGAAGTTGCAGAGGGTACAGCAAAGAGCCTAAAAGCGAGCTGAAAAGGTGACATCACACTACATCACATCACAATCAAAGAGTGAAGTAACAAAGAGAAAGAGTGCATTCCAATGCAAAGCAGAGTCCTCCATTTGAACACAGAGCAACAACACTCAACTTCACGCAACATCCTTAAAGTTGTTTCTGTGCTTCTGATTGATGTGTTTACAATGACAAGGATAACAAATATAATTTACCAAGATTTCTTTTGTCAACTAATTATCAACATATCCATTCCTTTTAAAACTAAAACACTACAGTGCAGGATGCGGAATGCTGAGTGGAAATTTGTGAAGATTTACACTGAAGCACAATAAAAATCCTAAATGGTTGTGTTGTTTGAAAGTGTTTACTAAAACATAACCACTTTCAAATCCAAAGCAAATTCTTCTAAACAAAAGTAAAGTTTGTAACACAACTACCAGGTATTAAACTTGTGTGCATTTCCCCAGTACTTAAATTCGTGCAAGCTGTGAAGCTCGAAACCACACAGGATCGTACTTAGCTACCCTATCTCTGTAGCTGATCTCAGAACAACATCTAGTGTGGCTTTAGATTATTTTCTTTTATATGTGAAATGAAACCATTTGGGATTTTTTGTTTCATTTTGGTTTGGGTCAAGTCTATTTTTTCCTACCTTTTATTTGTTTTTATTTTATGATAAGGCTATTTAAATTTATTTACAAACTTCCTTATTTTGAATTGTAATCCCAGATCATTGTGTATGTCTGTTTTCAACATATGGCTTGAGAATATGTCAGGTTACATAGACAAAATATAGTATAATTTAACAGCTTGGAAAAAGAAAATCCTTTAAAATAGATCACCCATAATGTCTCTGTAGTTTGCAAGGTTTTAAACAATATGCTGAAACTTACATTTTGACCTAGGATAAAATAACTTACAGTGACTTGTTTGCCAAAGGATTTTTATGAAAACCACATTATCTTCAAACAGCAACTGTTACATAAAATGAAAGCTAAAACTGCACAAACCATACAGCCACTAAGTATTAAAAAATAATAACTTGATCTTGTGGCTTTGTAAACGAACAATGTCATTTAAATTACTTATGATAACATTAGATATTGAAACAAACTGGCAAGCACAGTTTTGCTTTAAAAGTGCGGATTGGTTCATAGGTTGTCAGTTGTGTTTCTCTCTTGTACAGTATTAATTCTCATTGATTTCTGTTTTAGAAAAGGTTTTTCTGTTTGGGTTAGTGGTGATCCTATTAACCACTTCCCATGGTCTCATACAGGCATTTCAACATTTTGATACCTTTGCTGACAGTATCCTACACACCCTCTTTAAGCTGTTTGTAATATCTACTGTTAAATGTCTGTGAGGGCAAAGACAGCAATTTAGATGCTGGACTATCTGTTGGGCAGACCGCAGGTTGTGAGACTGCGTTTTTGATACGGATGTGAGCAACACTGGAGCACCACAAGGAACAGTCCTGTCTCCTTTTCTCTTCACTCTTTCCCCTCTTGACTGTAAATATAACACCAGGTCTTGTCACGTACAGTAATTCTTAGATTACACTTATGGGTGTATTGATAAGGGGAATGAGACAGAGTATAGGAATGAGGTGGAGAACTTTGTTTCTTGGTGCAAAGAACATTTTTGCACCTTAACATCGGCAAAACCAAGTTTTTTGACTTTTGCCACACCAAACAGTCTCTGTGTCTGGTCCACTATTCAGGGAGTGGAGGTAGAGGTGGTGCACTTCTACAAGTAGTTGGGGGTCCACATCAATGACAGAAGAACTCGGAACACAGAAGAACTATATAAGAAAGAACAGAGCAGGCTCTTCTTCCTTAGGAAACTGCGTGCTTTTAACGTGGGAAGTGACATCCTTCACATCTCATATAACTCTTATGATGACCAGTGCGATTTTCTGTGCTGTGGTGTGCTGAGCTGGTAACGTCACTTCAAGAGAGGCCCACTGAATTAACAAGCTAATTAAAAGGGCAAGCTCAGTTATGAGACACACTCTAGACCCAGGAGGCAGTAGCAAAGGAGAGAATTAAAACAAAACTGAGTACCATTTTGAACAATACTTCACATCCTCTTCCTGACACACTAACACTGAGAACTTTCAGTCAACGAATGATTCATCAGAAGTGTGTCAAGAAAAGCTACTGCAGCTCCTTTATACTAAAAGAAATCTGCTTGTGTAATGCTGGGACTGCCAAGGCAGCTGTTTTCTTTTTTTTCGTTTTAAAATTTTCTTCCTTTTTAGTTATGCTGGTATGTGTTCAGACCATAGTGTGTGTGTGTACATTTAATTATTTATGTATGTATTTGTGCATTGAAAGAGCATTTGTAAAAATCTAAATATCACCCTGAGAAAAATGGTAGTACAGTGGAACCTCGGTTTGCTAGCATAATTCATTCCGGAAACGTGCTCGTAGTCCAAAGCACTCGTATATCAAAGTGAATTTCCCCATAAGAAATAATGGAAACTCAGATGATTTGTTCCACAACCCACAACTATTCATATAAAAATGATTAATACAAAATGTAAAGTAAAAATACATAAAACAAATTAACCTGCACTTTACCTTTAAAAAGAATCATGGCTGATGTGAGTGAGTTTCTAAACTCTTGTGGGATTGCACCCAACGGGACGACACGCGGAAGAGCGTCCTGAAGCAACCGCAGGCACCCAGCGTTGTAGCAGTTCGCTGTAAAAGTGAATCCGAAAAGATCGCGGACATGCTATAAGCGCCTGCCATCAATGGGTGATACAAGGAACAAGGAACAGGGAACATTATAAATGCGCAGGGGCCTGCCTGACTGCTGTGTCTGTGTATAGGAGAGCGGCAGATCCCGCTACAATAAATAACCGCGCTGTTGCTGTTTCCAGCTGAATAAAGCTGGTGTACTGAGACTGAGCTTCGTGTTTTAGGGTGCAAGACGGGGACTCGCACGTCACAGCACACACGCACGTGAGCACACACACATACACACACGCGAGCGAGCAAGAACACACACATACACACACACACACGCGCACACACAGTCACAATGCTAATGTTGTAGTAAGCAGTATACGATCGTACGGATGTTGACTATATGAGTGAGGCACGCCGACTGAGACGGAGAATAGGAGACGATTGCCCAAAATCCCGCAGCGAGAGAGAGAAGAACCATCAGCTCAGTTGTGATCACATGACGCTCAGCAGACAAAGCGTATACATACTACTCGTACTGCAAGGCCTTGCTCGTTTATCAAGTCAAAATTTATTAAAAATTTTTGTTCATCTTGCAAAACACTCGTAAACCAAGTTACTCGCAAACCGAGGTTCCACTGTACTAGGGTGTTGTACCATGTTAGCCATTATGAATGTAGTGAGAAGTCAAGAAAAATGACCTTTTATTGGCTAACTGAACAGATTACAATATGCAAGCTTTCACAGCAACTCAGGCTCCTTCTTAAGGCAAGATGTAATCAAATGAAATTCTATCCAACTGAATCTAATCTAATCTAAACATGAGAGAATGAAAAGGCTTTTGGGAGCAGCATGCCTTGTTTTCCCTTAAAACAAAACCTTTACAACCCAAAAACATCCTTCAGTGAGTTTCACATTTCGCAATTGTAAAATCACCTGTGAAACATATTTTAGTGTCATGAAACTGCATGTCAAGTAAACCTTGCTTGTTTCGCTCATCACTAGTGCTGGTGAATTGTTCTTAAGGATTTTGTGATGTGTCACACCTGTGTTTTAAACAGACACCAGAAGGTTCTGCATCCTACTGTAAATTGTCACTTCTCCTTCACTTGCTCACTTGACTGAAGTGCACACTCCTCCTGAACTTATGTTTCACAAACGTCACCTCATTTGAACACTTTCCCAGAAGCATTAAGTAAGCAAGATGTGGGAATAAAAACGTTTGGACTGAGAAAACCTATCAGCTCTGTTTACCTGGAACATCGCTGGAAACCCTACACAAGATAAAGGGGAAGAATTTGCATTGTTTACAGTAACTGTGGAAATGTCTGAAGCTGTTAAAGACTCTGCTTACTTTATTAAGTTCCTAGGAAGAACTGACTTTGAATGAAAATTCATTTTCTTGAGAATACACTATCATAGAGCAAAAGCATGGAATACATTCAGAGGCCAAAGTACCATTTAAAATGTAAATTTCAACCATAGGCAGCCTTTGAGGGGGCAAGAGGAGGTTGGGGCCCTCTCAAAATCCAACAGTAAGACAAACATACAGTATGTAATATTGTAATAATGATAAATTTGTTTTCTAACGATGTGTTTTCAAAAACACTGCAGCCATATCACATTACACATCATATTATGCTATGTGGCTGCTTACGGTTGTATCAGAATGACTTGATTGATAGATATCAGACCAAAAACACTTGCAACCAATTCCAAACTTTCTTCAGTATCACTCTGGTAAACGGTATCAGGAGCTAACATTCAATAAACTACACTACACACTTAACAGCCTAATCCAACATATCCATCGAGTGTAACTGCGTTGTTACATTTTTGCTAGAACTATTGCAAACACTGGTATTCAGAGTCACTCAGTAATATTAAGGAAACCACAAAGGATGGATATTTGACACTTTTCTAAATGCAGACCTAACAAAAGAATACTCCTTCTGACTGTATTTCTCTATTGAATGCTTAACTGACTGACACTAACACATCACACTTCATTCTTCTAAAAAGAGACGACAGCGACAGAAGTAAGTGATGAGAAAATCACTGAAGCTCAATGAAGCATTTCAGAATGTCCCGCTAGTCTTGATAATAAAACTTAGTAATGTCCTTTGCCCACCCATTTCAAAAAGTGAAACTCCACCCATAATTGTAACGTCATTGGTCGCTGAAATGTTACCAGGGTATGTGTTTGTGTGTATGTGCCTTTCACATGCCTATTTCAAAAATCCTTTAACACAAGATTATTTTGAATCCAGTGTTTTAACAGAGATATCTCCACCAGGTCAAGTAAGAGTGAATAATAACCATGTTTTCAGACATTAATTCCAGTGAAATACTATAGCATAATAATGTGATCAACTTCTCAGTGTTTCAATATCGTATTTCATATTTATGCTCTTTGTCCAATTGCTAATTCAGTTTTTTAAACTACTGTACTCTTCCAAATATACTATGTTTGCAAGTGGTTGGCACAGTGTTTAGCTCTAGAACCTCACAACTCCAGGAGTCCAATCATTGCCTGTTTGGACATGTTTTGATGAGGATGTTTAGACATTCTTCCTGTGGCTGTGTGGGCTTTACCTCCAGAGATGAGTGGGTGTGTTAGGAAATCCTGCTCTGGACTGGTGCCCTACCCTGACCTAGTTTTTGCCTTTTGCTCCTTGAATATGCTTCTGGCTCCCAGAGAGTGTAAAATAAGTAGACAAATGAATGTTTCAGTTTTGGGTAGCATGATGGCATAGTGTTTAGCTCCAGAATCCTAGCTGTGTGCAGCTTAGACATTTTTGCTGCGTTTGTCTGAGATTTATTCAAATATTCCAATTTTATTTTCACATCTCAAAGATGCACACAGCTAATATGAGTGCATGTATCCTGCAAAACAAGATGCTTTGTCTATGGTTGGCACTGGCCTTGTGCCCAATATTGCCTGGATAGTATCAGTTCAGGATGACCCACAACTGATAAAGTAGGCTAAAGGATGAATGGATGCTTCTGTTTTGGATTGATATTTTATTTGTCAAAGAATACTTACAATGTATTTGTACTGCACATTTTCCTCCATCATCTCCTGAATAAAAGGATGTTGTGACAAAATGGAATAAGGAATTTCATCCTCTTCTCTGTATCCCAGTCCTCTGTAGATTTGGCAAAAATGCTGTAAAACATTACACATTATTATATGGATGTTTTTTTGTACTCATACTTTTCACTGTTCCTAAGGCATTTAAAGTTTTATTAACTGTTCACATGTTACACTGAAATTGAGAAATTTTAAAATTAAGAGTATCCACAAATACAGTAAGTGAACCATTTTATAACACAAGTGTCTTGTAAATAGCAAATGCATTCCCTGAGTTTACAGGGAAATTCTGTTTTGTTATATGATATAGTGGATGTCACCAGCATTTACAGTGGATTTAGATAGTACTCAGACCCTGTCACTTTCTGTTCACTTTATTGTGTTGTACATTTAATTGTAAATGGGTATGTTTACCGTTTTTGCCATTAATCTTCACTCAGTTTTCCATAATGACAAAGTGAAAATATGTTTTCAGAAACGTTTGCAAATTTATCAAAAATCAAACACTGAAATTTCACATTCATATAAGTACTGCCAGTGTACTACTTTTAAATACAAAAGGAGGCACAACTAGTAAATAAAATTTTTTACCTGCACATTTCCTAAATAATTAATTAAATAATCTTACAATCTCTTGTTATAAGATAAACGCACAAACAAAATGTCAAGTGTCACTTGTCACTGTTTCTTCTCTCTGTTTTAGGTAGAGAAGCATTTATAGCAAGTGCAGGGCAACTTAGTCCATCAAAGTGGATGTGGCTGCAGTTTTCTAAGAAACAGTCCTCACACCTTCAAAAAAATACTGATGCACTGTCACAGGTAAAACATTGGCTTGGTGAGTTTGATTAGAACATGCTTAGCTTATAAAAATGGAAAAAATAATTTTCTCTGCATAAAGCTATGATTTAGAAATTTGGCCCTGTAACCTAAATATAATTACAGTATATGTACTTATCTTTCTGAAATGTTTTTGTTTAAAGTCAGTACATGTTTAGCATTTTACAATGCTAAGAAATGTTCAAACCTTATTTTGGACTGAGAGATGTGTTTTTGAGTTATCATGTCTTGACTTGGAAAGTCAAATCTGTAACACTTGCAAATCTGTTAAAAATCTGAAATTGAAATTTTGACCTTATCATAGTACTTCCCTTTCCCTATATACAGGGTGGTCCAGATCTAATTATGCAATTTTCATTACGCTATAACTTATTAAGTTTATTACATAGAGAATTTACAAAAAATTATTTTTGTTGCCGAAAGATGGCAGCACCTGCCCTGCATTCGTTTATTGCAAGATATTTTGAACAATTCTTTTGTCTTGCATTGTTTTCCTGCATTGCATTAAAAGTTGCATAGTTAGATCTGGACCACCCTATATATCTATATATCTTATATATATATATATATATATATATATATATATATATATATATATATATATATATATATATATCAGTTATTCAGTCTCTTTGACTTTTTTAACATTTTGTTATATTGTGGCTTTGTACTGACATCATTTCTATTAATTTTTTCCAACATCAATACCTAGAAAGTCAAAACGAAAGCAGGATTTTAGAAAAGTTTGCAAATTTATTCAAATAAAAAAAAACCCTGAAATATCACATTGACACAAGAATTCAGACCATTTACTCAGTACTTAGTTGAAGCATCCTTGGCAGAAAGTACAGCCTGAAGTCTTCCTGTGTAAGATTCAACAAGATTTGCAAACCTGGATTTGGGGATTTTCTGCCATTCTCCTCTGCAGACCCTCTCAGGCTGTGTCAGGTTGAATGGAGACCATTGGTGAACAGCTATTTCCAGGGCTCTACAGAGATGTTTGATTGGGTTCAAGTGCGGGCTCTGGCTGAGCCACTCAATGACTTTCTCAGAGTTGTCCCTAAGACACTCCTGTTTTGTCTTTGCTTTGTGCCTAGGGACATCATAGTCCTGTTGGAAAGTAAACCTTCAGCCCAGTCTGATATCTGGAGTGCTTTGGAGCAGGTTTTTCATTAATGACATCTCTGTACTTTGCTCCAGTCAGTTTTTCAAAAACCCTGACTAGTCTCCCAGTCCCTAGATATGAAAGGACCCCACAGCATGATGCTGCCACCACCATGCTTCATCGTTGGAATAGTATTACACAGATGATGAACAGTGCCTTGTTTTCTCCAGACATGACACTAATCTTGGTTTCACCAGATGAGATTATCTTGTTTCTCCCAATTTTTAGGTACCTTTTTTTCAAATGGCAAGTGGTCCTCCATGTGTCTTTTACTGAGGAGAGGCTTCTGACTAACCACTCTGCCTGAGACAAATTCTAAGTGTCATAGCAAAAAGTTTAATATGTGTGTCAATGTGATATTTCAGTTTTTTATTTTTAATAAACTTGCAAAAAGTTGTAAAATCCATTTTTTTTCTTTGTAATTCAGGGGTAAATATTTTCTGAATGTATTGTGTTTATGTATATATATATATATATATATATATGTATATATATATATATATATATATATATATATATATATATATATATATATATATATATATATATATATATATATATATATATATATATGTAGTTATATGTGTGGGGTTAGACTGTTGTCCACTGAGAAGAAGGCTTTAGCTGCTGCATAGCTATTCATGTGTGTTTCTTTTTCATTACTAGGTATGAAGTCAAACATCCAGATGAAGAACAGTATCCAGCCCACCAGCCCTAACCGAACTTCACCCCTTTCTGTTCTTGGATTTCTTTGCCTCCCCATCCCTTTCAATGTGTTATGCTTTTCTCCTTATTTTGCAATATATATAAATACCCCTAAGGTATATGTAAGAGTATTAATTAAAGAGGATTTTGCTGTTTTGGTAACAATAATCAAGTAATGTAAACTGTTTAACATGTTATTTTCAAAATCCTGCTTTCTTAGCACATTCACTTACCCCATAATAATCTGAATCAGTATTTCCTTGAACATAAAATCTGGTGTGTTCCCTAGTTTTACAGATGCCATGGGAGACGACCTTCAACAAAGCCTTCAGAGGTACTTTAACATCAGTGTCTTCGGCTGAAATTTCACCTTCACCTTCACCTTCACCTTTACCTTCACCTTTACCTTCACTTTCACCTTCACCTTCACCTTCACCTTCACCTTCACCTTCACCTTCACCTTCTTTTGCTTTATCTGTTGCTGTTTGACCAAGACTTTGAGTGGACTGTGAAATAGAACAAAGATACCATACAATTTAGAAATAATAGACTGCATAGAAATGTATCCTTCTCTGGAAACCTATCAGTACATTAAATATCAAAACTTACAGTGTACAATTATTTATTGAATAAATAAATGAAATTAAATGCAGTTTCCCAGGTGCTCCTGGGAACTGCCTATCAGTCATTTACTGTACTGTAGTTGAGAGGAATCTTAGTATACTGCCAAATGGTCTGGATTCAACTGCTTTTAATTGTGTGCTGTTTAAGGTTTTTCTTGCATTTAATGGGCAAATGCACCTTGAGTATTTCAGTAGGATTTTAGGCCTGTGCTTTGACACAACCATGTCCAAAATGCCCCATTGCAACTTTGTGTAGTGCATTTATTTTAGTGTTTTGGATCACTGCCTTCTATGAAAAATCAGTTTTCAATTCTGCTGAGCTCACTGACATCACATTCAAGTCAAGTGTTCCCACATAAGTTATATAAGAGAAAAGTAATTTAATGGCAGCAAGCTCCTATTATGTCTCCATCACAATTCTTTATAGTTGGTACTAACAGGGGCAGACTGTGCTATCTGAGATGGACGAAAATGCAGGTGCTGTCATTACATATACAAAATTTAACTGACTATGGAGAGTAACATTGCATGCCTGTGTCAAGTTACAAAAATGCCTTTTGGGACAATTCCCTAATAAAGTGCAGGTGCCACTACTAAATAAAGTTCTCCACGGAAAAATTTTGGAACGAAATATAGCCTGTAGTCTTCCCCTGTAGAAATGGGCAATCTGTGCAAAATTTAGTGGCGATAAATTAAAAGGTGTAGAAATGCATACTGGAAAATCACATTCAGCTTTACATACTGGAAGAGGTTGTTGTATTTAATCAGTACTGTTTTAAACCAGAGGTGTTTGGCATTGCTATTAAATAAATCTAACTCTGAGCTGGCTGCTTAGAGTTTGCGGTTCAAGATGTACACCCAGATAATAGCTAGCAAACATCAGTTGAGCGATTATGTTGTTTTTGACTACAGGTATAGCTTTCTGACAGCTGACTCATGCACACTGACACAGACTATGGCAAATGATGACTATAGATACACAGAAACTTATAAAAGGTTCTTGGAATATTTCAAATAATATGAGTGTTCATTTTGTTAGATAGCCCACTTTTGGCAGTCCTAATGACCTTTCTCTATTTGTAGGTAATCCATTTCTGGAGTGACTGACTATATATTATTTCGAAAAGTGCTTCAACATTGTGTATTCTCAGAGCCATTTGAAGCTTCATCGATGTTTGTGTGATGTGGCATCACTTATCTGTATGGTTAAGAGTAGACCAAATTTAGAAAATGTTTCTTACCTTTATGTAAAAGTTAGTCTGATAATGATTAACACTTGTTTTGACACAACTAGTGCAAATTTTAGGTTTATAGGGTTGTTTTTGTTACATTTACAGAGTATAGAGAAATCTTCTTTGCATGTGCTTTAATAACCTGCAACACATCACCACTCTTCAGTGCCATAATCAGTGAGTATAACAACCTTATCTCAAAACCTGTGCCCTCCTTACATGAAAAAATCTCAGAATGTAACTTATAGTACTTAGAAGTAGCTCTATAGCATGTTTCTTGAAGAACTAAATACAGACAGCACATTCCAGTGATTATAATCGGCTTATGGGAAGATGAAATTAAGACTTCCAAGAAAATGTGTTTCTGCTAATTTTTGTTGACCAGATATTTGTAAATTGCTACCTTTCAGTTAAGATAATTAGATGCTGATATTTATTAAAGCATTGAAATTAAGCACATATTTGCATATGTTCAAGCATACAGCACATTTCCAGAAAGTTGCTATTTCATAATAAAAATGACCCATACAGGTTTTTGGATAAAAGAATTACATGCAGTGTGTCATAATTAACAAAAGAACAAAAGATCAATCAAATGTGTCAATTTTTCCCTATACAGTACCTTAAGAATGTTTAGTGTTAACAAAGGCTTTCCAATTACGAGGCTCAAAGCTCTGTGAAATCCTTTAACAGGATCAGGATCTGCTGCAAAGTACAACAGCATGTTTTCATAATTGACTGGTGGATCTGGAACTTCATGATCAGCAAAAAGGGTGAACAGAAACTGCAGGAATACAATACAGCTTGTTAAGAAGATGATCCACAAGTGATAATACAACAGAACTATATTACAAAAAATTACATAGTAAATTGCCCACTTACACAATGAATATGCTTATTGACATTACTAAAATGACACAATATTTGTGGAAAATGTTTACTGTATTCTTCATTTTCTCACATTGGCCTATTGCCTATGGAAGGTATTGAAATGTAAGATCCATCACCATGAGGTGTTGATAGAGCTACTGATGTCACAAAGCATGTATCTGTTTCTCCTCAGGACAGCCAGCCACTCTATATGACAACCTAGAAGAGTGTAGCCATGTCTCAGGAGGCCTAGAAGTTCTAGTCCAGAGGAAGCCATGCCCCCAATCAAAAGTATAAAAGGATGGCAATAACAAAATGCCCAAAGTCTGTTACATTGAATGATTCAGAAGTAAAATCTCTGCTCCCAAAAGAGACCTTTTATTAAAAAGAGCAAGGGATGCTGCACTACAGATGGAAAAACTGTTTGAGAGAAATAAACCATTCTATCAATATTCTGGGAACGGCTAAATCAGAGTCCAGAGGTTCCTCTGTATATGGTGCAATATACACTTACAGTATAATCTGATCTAAATGTCTCATCAAATTTAAAACTGATAAGGGAAATTAAAAATGAGTATTACAAAATGTCTCTACAACTAGTTTGTTTAGTGCAACTATTCGGAAGAACACGGTGGATGCTAATTTGAGTACTGAGAAAAGCGCTATATAAATGTAATGAATTATTATTCTTATTATTTTTTCATTACCCCAAAGATTTTTGCATTACTATTGCCAAAAATAAAAGTAAATGTTGTTATGTACATGGCAGAGCCCTGGCTCTCTGGGCTGGTGTTCCATACACCACCATGTCTTTAGCCTAATGCACCAGGGTATGTTTTGGCACCACATAATACTGTAATGGGGACAGCAAATTAGAAAATGGAAGGTTATAGCAAATGATTGTCTTAATACTTTCACTGAAAAGGAAACTAACTAACTCCAGAGTGATTAACAAATTATAAACAATGCCTTTTTTAATGTAAAAATATAAAGGAGGTCATGCATCCTTAGTAAATCACGTTACCTTTTTCAGTTTCATATTTCGGTCAAATGGCAATGGCTCTAATGGATCATCTGGGATTTCAAACATAGTTTTACTGGGAAACCACAACTCAATCTATAAAGATACAATAAAAAACTTAGATTCACAAAGAAATGATAGTGATAACTGCATTTTTATTATCATGTAAGTTAAAACAGTGCTAAAAGCTTACAGAATAGTCAAAGTAAATCTTGTTATTAATTAATGGAAATCTCGGAGGGTCAAATGTGTTACAAATGAATTACAAGAAATATCAGACAGAAAGGAGAAAACACTCAATTTATACAAAATGTTCTGCATTTCTTGTTGAACTATTCCTGAACATTAAAGTGAGTAACTGGGGAAGCAAAAACGATCTTTTCTGTTGTGTTCTTTTTAATCTGTGGTAAAGTATTCTGTAAATGCACAGTTGATGTTGTGCAGGTTGAACATTAAGGATCAGGTGATGTTTGTTAAAGACAAGGCTTGAATTCAGCTGTTCTGAAACTGCCTGATACATTCCAGTGACTCTAGAGGCTCAATACTTCTGTCATGCATTGCAGTTATTAAGTGAGTACTCCATTAAAAATTGTTTTTTTATGTTACTTACTCTAAGTAGTTTTTATTAATGGAAGAGAAAAAAAATTAATCTTGTGAGTTTTTACAGAATGGAGGTAACAAAGTTTATGCTTGAATGGAAGCATATGGCAACCAATGCTGGACAATCTATATATATAAAATTCTTTACGCATTTGAAACAGAAATTCCGTATGACCATGCGATATGGAAATTACGTATGAAACAGAAATTACGTATGACCACGCGATATGGAAATTACGTATGACCACAGAACATATTATAATACAGGAACCAATCGCCAGGCGTGTTCTGACAGAGAAGTTTTATTTTTTCGTCCACGTGACTGTCACGGAAACTGCCACATTGTAACTTTTTTTTTAGTTGGCAGTACTTGATAGTAGAAGAGATGAGGAAAACAGCTTTGCGTCTTTCTACTTTTTAACTGTGGTGAGCTGTAAACAATGTGAAGACGAGACCGCCTTCAGCGGCGAGGGGTCGTGAGGACAAAGTGGATGCTGGGAGGCGTGGAATGTAATTTGGACGTTCACATAGAAAATGTAATTTCTATACCACAGCGGTCGTGTAGCGCCTTTCAAAAGGGATCTACTACCGAGAGATGATCCAAATACATTTCAGCTGCTGTTAGTACTACTTACTTGTTGTGTTATACCGCCTTTAAAATGTTGTTTACCCAAAACCACTCCAGTAATGCTCAATGTATCTTTACTTCTTAAAATGTTAATGTTTTACTGTTTAATAACTTATAGACTACATTTTATTTTTTTCCTTTGCACTCAGTGAGTCAAGCCACTGCGTAATCAACTAGTAGCATATAAAATTGAAAACATCTATGAAAAAAATATCAGGTTACACATATCAAGTCATTCAGTGGTATGCTCACAACATGCAAAACACATGGATTTTATGCTTAAATACTATTAAATCAGTAAAGATAGTGTTCTACAACCTGGAAGTCCTTTTACACGAGAATCATACTTTTGAACTGAAGACCCACCACTCCTCCTGATTCATTGGTCAAGGGTCATGTTTTTAATTCAAAACACCAAATGAATGGGTTTCCTGGTTGTGGGCTACTTGCTTTTTTTTTCAGAGGTATCGATTTAATAATATTATTGTAAAAAATGCATGTACTTTGCACACTGTGAGCAAATGACTGGATCACTTGACATGTTGCTTATACAACGTGAGTACCATAGGATTTTTTCATGGACTTTTTTGATATTGTTTGCTGTTATCAAGCATTGATCACCAAATGCCTCCATTGAAGCATCACCATTGTTACCTATGATTTGCATGAAATCTTGAGATTAAAGACCATCACTACAAACTACATGAGGTAAGTAACTTTTAAAAAAAAAAAATATATTTTTGGGTGGAGTATTCCCTTAATAAATATATTTTGTATATTATAGAAAATATATTGCTGTACACAAAGTTGTAATATCTTGCACATTCTAAAACATACTCCCATATACCAGGTGATATTCCAATATACTTGTCCTTAAATTTTATTATAATGTGTTTTAATCACATAATAGATGTTATTGGCAATAGCTTAACCAATAATATTAGCAATAATGGAGTAGAATTAGTATTAATGGAATAGAAAAGAACAAAAACTGGGGGAATCATGTTAGACACACAGCTAGGGCTTTTGAAATGTGCTGGAAAGTCTTTGTGGCAGTGTCTTGTGTAGATCAGAAGGGCCTTGTCAAACATGAAGAGATTAAAGCTGTAAGTTAGCAAGGACCTGTGATCAGGTGGTAGACAGGAACATGTAGAATAAAGCTGCCGCTCGAGGGTTACATATTGGTCGGACCATACATCGGTTCTTTTAAAACTTACCTCCTTATACTGATTTTCTATAACAATATATGATTGTTCTGTATCGAATGTTTTAAATTTATACAGAGTTTCAAGTAGCTGTTCATCAGTAGGATGAGCCAATGGATGAGCAGCTGAAAGCAAGAATTTCCTCCAGTTGATGAGCTCAGATTCCTGTGAGAACAGCAATATTAACTTCTCGATCTGTAGACAAGAACACAAATTCATTTAAAATGGTGGAATTTAATTATGCAAAACATATTAGATTTTACAAGAAAACTGATGAAAAGTTTATTAATTGCATTTATGACACAAACTGTACCAATTCTAATGCAGTAAGGTGGTGGTTGTCCTTTTGAAAATAGAACTGTAATTATGTAAAAATGAAACACATAAATATGTATGAGCAATGTGAATGTGATGGTAGAAATTTTGAGGCAATTTATATCCTGGATGGGATAGCAGGTGGTACTTTCCTGTGACAGAATGCCAAAATATTGCCCAAGTTGCTGAATGGAATATTCTAGGACTGTTTGAATTCCTATGGTTGATGGACTCTGTCCTCAGCAATTTTGATTTCCTTTTTGTCTACCTAGACAACATGTTGGTTGTCAGCTCCTCCAAAGTTGAACACCTTACCCATCTCTGAGCCTTGTTCGAGTGCCTGAGCCTACATGGGTTACCATCCTGCTAAGTGTCTATTTGGAGTGCCCGTCATAGACTTCCTGAGGCATTGCATTTCAAAAGAGGGTTTGAGTCCTTTGCCTTCCAAAGTCTCTGCTGTCACCGATTTTCCACAATCCTGCACTGTACATGCCTTCCAGGTATTCTTGGGCACAGTCAGTTTCTACCACCACTTCATTCCTTAGGAGACACTTATTCTGCAACCTTTATATTAGGTGCTACAGGGCCAGTCCGCAAAGTCCCCTGTCATGTGGTCCAAAGACCTTGATGAGGCATTTACAAACACCAAACATGCTTTAGCTGATGCAGCCAAGCTTGCACACCCGCTGCCTGATGCTCCACTCGCCCTTACAATTGATGCTTTGGACCATGCAGTGGGGGCAGTGTTTGAAGAGCAGGCTGATGATGTCTGGCAGCCATTGGCATTTTTCAGCAGACATTTACAGCCCAATGAATGCAAGTATAGCACTTTCAACAGAAAACATTCTGAATTTCCTCGCAGAGTTCACAGCAGACATCCAGCATGTCGAGGGTAAGAACAATATGGTGGCTGACTATCTCTCCCAGCCCGCACTAGCAACCATACACATTGGAACTGACTACTCCCAGCTATAGGTTGACCAAGCTAAGGGTCCAAAGGTCCAGGCTCTTCACTCGGCAGAAACCTGCCTGCAGTTGCCAGAGGTGTACTTGGATGGCAGTGCGGCTAAACTCCTTTGTGACACCAGCACAGGTTACCCATGCCCAATTGTCCCCAGCAACTAGAGACGGTACATTTTTGACACCGTACACAGCCTCTCACATCCAGGGAAGAGGGCATCCCAATGTTTGGTGGTGAACACATTTGTTTGGTGGGGCTTCAAAAAAATGTTTGGAACTGGGCAGCAGCTTGTGTTGTATGCTAGAAGGCTAAAATATATCACCATATTAAAGCCAAGCTGACACCTTTCCGAGTGCCTGCTCACCATTTTGACCATGTTCACGTGAACCTAGTAGGCCACCTTCCTCCTTCACATGGTTTTACACACCTGCTCACTGTTGTTGACAGGACTACCAAGTGGCCTGAAGTTATTCCTTTGATGTGTACGACTGCAACAGAAGTAGTGATTTCTTTTATCAGCACTTGGGTTGCATGGTTTGGCATGCCCTCCCACATCACTTCCGACAGTGACGCACACTTCACATCACAACTCTGGGTTGCAATGGCACGGGACCTTGGGATGACACTGCACCATACCACTGCTTACCACCCCCAAGATAATGGCCTTTGTGAGCAATTTCACCAGCTGCTAAAGTCAGCCTTCAAGGCCTTTCTTACCAACAACAGCTGGGCCGATCATCTGCCATGGGTGCTGCTGGGGCTTCATATAGCTCCGAAAGAGGACCTGCAGGTCTCATCTGCTGAATTGGTCTTTGGTCAATGTCTTTGTGTGACTGGGGATTTTATCCCTCAGGGTTCTGTCCCCTGGACTGTATCCCGACATCAATCTCCACTTCTGGACAGAGCAGCCAACTTCCAGCTAGTGCCTCCTGCCCAGCACAGTTCACCTCACTCCTGGTTCACATGCCATCTGCAGTCAGCAAAGTTTATTTGTCTAGCACAAGGCACATCGTAGCCCACTGAAACCACCTTATGACGGCCATTTCCGAGTCCTGGAGCACAGAGACAAAACATTTGTGCTTGACATCGGTGGTAAACAGCAGATGGTGTCGGTGGATCACTTCAAGCCTGTGCACACAGATTCTTCTCAGGTTTTTGACTCTTTTCTGACCCCTGTTGGTGAGCTGGCCACTGCTTCCCCTAATATACCTGTGCCTACTGGGCATCCAGATGTTAGTTCTCCGGGTCCGGTCACAACCCTGCCTACCCGCACTTGGAATGGGCGCATAGTGTGTGACCTGACCAGGTTAACATTGCCATAGCGTGTGAATTCTGACGGGGCCTGTGTAGCAACTGGAGGTGCCGCACCTCTGTAAGGACACAATTCACATGCACTGCAGTTTGGGAGGAGATGGGGTGATGAGTGGAAAGGCAACAGTTATGTATATAGTTTAAGCATGTTCAAATAAATAAAGTTCAGTAGTTTTTGCCTGCATTAAAAAAATGTTGTCTGGCGTGTTTTCTTCCCTCGCAGGGTGCTACAGTTTAATGCAACTAAATCACTTTTAGTAGTAACTTTCTCCAACACTGGTTGGCAAGTCTGACATACCCTATGACTAGAAGTCACGTAATTTGACATCGGCTTTAACTGAACTACCTCAGTGAGGCAGTGTTGGGAACAGTCTCTGAACAGTTAAGTCTAGATCCAAAAAAACAAAAGACTATTATGACTGAGCAGTAATCTGACAGTAAGATGATCAATATTATTATTAATTTTTTTAGCATAACATATGTGATTTTAGTATCACTGGTGACTAAAAAACTAAGAAAATGATATCTGTTTGCACTTTATTACACTATAAACCATTTACCTGATTCACAGAAATATTCATCCAGAGGTCAGGTAAAAAGTCATTCCCAAGGCTAATAGATGTCAGATCTTGCAAAATATCACTAAAGCTGTTAATTGTCACAAAACCTGAAATAAATGAAAATGAAACTGTATTGGATTTTTTTCAAAATGATTCAAATAGTTTTCAAGATATTTACATAAATACAATCATAGTAACTCTTTTTCTGCCAGAGTTATATATATGATTTTAATTAAGTATGGACCATTGATCTCTTCATCTATTTACAGTATGACTTTCCTTGCAGTAAAACCCTTCTCAACAAGATATACACAAACTCCAAGTTTCCATTGGCTTTACCCATAAAATTTGACATTAAAATAGCACCAAGCTGTAAACAAATGTGTTAAATAAGTACATTATTTACATTTTTTTCAATATTTTATTTTAAAGTCATGTAGAAAGGAAAGAACTTTCTACTGTCAATTTAAAAGGCTAGAGCAGACCTGAGACACCATGGACATTTAAATATATGAGAATAAATGTAATATATTAGCATAATTTTATCTTAAGACACACTTTTCAGGAAATGAAAGCTCTTCCCACTGGATACAGAGGAACTATTTATGATACTGTTTTACCAATGGACTAAACATGTATTTTATAAGAAAAAAAATGATAATAAAACAAAAACACACCAAAACCAAGTAACAACTAATACAAACTCTAATAATAAATAATAATAGTAATCCTCTTTAATAAACCCCCCGTGTGCGTCCAGTGTCCGTGTGTGTGTGTCTTCTGGTGAAGTGCGCATGCGCAGGGCACGGTGCGATGCTTCAAAGCAGATGCTTCAAAGGCTGCCTGACGCGTCACTCAAGACAGAGAGGGAGGGACCTATAAAATATCGCGCGGCCGATCCAATCGGATTTCGGTAAATGAGTTAAGACCTAAAACATAAAACACGAAAAATCCAATCAGGTACTGAGACACGCAGACCAGCTTCCCCATTGTTGTGCAAGTGTTCACTCTGAGGATGTTAGATTTGCGATTAAGAAGCTTGGCCCGTTAAAGTGTAAAGTGTCAGTCGTTGAAGGGGTTTTCCTAAATAACGAATTTTCATGATATTACAATACAATGACTTTTAAAAGTAGATTTATTTTCACGCACATTACATCAGTTGCAGAGGAGAATCTGCTGATTGCCCACTGTTGTGAAAGAAAATTAAATGCATATTACGGACAGCAAAGCCAGTATTACTGTCAGAGAAAATTACAGGCATTTTACGGAAAAAATTTACTGAGGTAAAAGGTCCCTTGCCATTTAATACAGACTGTTCCTACTAATGTTTATGGACTACTGTTCTAGCACCCGTTATTGTAATGGGCTTAATGTCTAGTATAATATAATCTGCTAATAAAATAAAGTAAAACAAGAACTATACTAATGTAACTATTAATATAGCCACTGACACAGTCGTGCTGTTCCTCAGAGGTCCACAGTCTTAGCTTACAAGCTCCTGCACTAGATGCTGTATGGAATTTGGAAGTTTTCTCTTTGTCCATATGAGTTTCTTCAGGGTACTCTGGCTTATCTTCACTTCTCAAAGGTGTACAGATTAAGTTAAATTATCTTATACCATTCACTCCCAAGGCTGATGCTGCTCAGTTATGTTTGACCTATTTTGTAAGTCATTTTGGATAAAACCTTCTGCTAAGTGAATAAATGTAAATGTACATGTCCTCCTTGTAGAAGAGTTCAAGCTCAGTTAATTTGCAGGAGGATCTCCTGTGCACAGTCCTTATAAGGCAAGACCACTGATCATCTATAGAAGAATTGTATTGATTGAATTAATTACGATGAAACACATCACTCAAGAGGACGATCAAATCCTCTACCTAATTTCTAGAACCATATGCATGAAAAGATCAATATGAAATACTTTTACAGACAGTGAAACATCAGAACAGTTAACAGAAGGCCAGCTTGTTTATTTTAGAACAGTACTAATAAACTCTTGCTAAATTCTAAAAAAAAAACTTTAGTCTGTCCCTCTGAGAGATTTAAGATTGTTTTGTAAATTGAAGCAAATACAACATTCTTTTCCCATTGTGCTACGTAGAATGGGTACAAATTTTTGCAAGTGGCACAGCCAGCTGGGGGGTTTCAGGTGCCCAGGGCAAACTAATTTAATAAGGGAGACATCTTGGCCATAACAGAGAGTAAATGTGGCTCACACGACCGAGAAAGAGTATCCGCACATTTTCCCCAGCCTAGCTAAAGGGTTCTGTCCATTTGGAAATGACGCGAGTTGCCTCAACTGGGTTTTGGGATGTTCTTAAGCTTTCTGGGAGCATCTGGATTGCTCAGAGGCATAGTCCATTACAATTTTTTTCATAGAAAAATGTACACAGAAAAACATTTTTTTAATTAATATTATTCATAGATCACATACTTGATTGTTTTGTAATTTATAAAAGAAAATTAAAGGTACCATTGAAATCCAAACCATCTTGTTATTGCCCGGTTATGTAATGCCATAGATATAACAACATATATGATGGCTATAGTTACATGCTTCATTCAATGGAGCATTCAACTAGGCCTTTCCATGGATACCAAAATACGGTAATGAATGGAATGAAACATAATCGTTGCTCAACTTTGTTTTTCAGATGCTCATTGCTCATGGCCAGCTTTCAGTTTTGTTGAGCACTGAGCTACACTGCTGCAGTGATGCAGCAAGGGTTCTGTTTAATTCTCTTTTCTAATATACCAACGTTTCAAAGTAAATATGAGAAATGACAGAAACCCTTTTGGACTTCAAATTGATACTCTTTGTAGATTGCACACGGCATGTTCACTCTTTCCCTACACCTGAGCTGTACTGTCAACAAAGTCAAAAGAAAAAATCTTCTGTTGAACCATAAATGACTTTCATTTTGTGGTGAACTGAATGGGTGATATTTTATTTGAAAAAACGATTTTGCCAAGACTACAGACTTTTTTATTTATTTCTGAATGACAGGGTAACTGGGCACATCTTTGAACCTTTACCAAATTAAGTGTTATGACTAATGAGGTAGCAGAGGTATTGTGCCCACCGAACAACATAAAATTTTTAAGGGAGCCAGGAAAAGATTCTTGCTCTGATAAGGGCACTCAACAAGAAATTATCTTTTATTTTAGACTAGCAAAATACCCGCGCTTCGCAGCGGAGAAGTAGTGTGTTAAAGAGGTTATGAAAAAGTAAAGGAAACATTTTAAAAATAACGTAACATGATTGTCAATGTAATTGTGTTGTCATTGTTATGAGTGTTGCTGTCATATATATATACATATACACATATACACACACATATACACACATATACAGATATATTATATATACATATACACATACATTTTTTATATATATATTTTATATATATATATATATATATATATATATATATATATATATATATATATATACACAGTATACACATACATACATACATATACACACATAGATGCACTTACAATAACATAGAAATCAATATAAACAACATTAACATCATTATCATATGAGAATATGAAGTAATATATAAGAAGCACATTTCATATAAATATAAATTATTAAACAGTAAAATCTTCTTGTATAATTTGCTACCGTGGCTTTTCGTTGGTCTTTCCAGGATTTTAAATCACATGTAGCTTGCAAACCGTTTCACCTATTGACTTGAAATGTGGTACACATATAATACGTCACGTCTGCTATCCGCTTTATGGGTGATGAATGTATTACTCTTTTTATGTTTATTTTATTTTAGAATCAACTCCTATCTGCGCACACCAGGGCGGCCGTGGGCAGATGCGTATGGTGTATTCACTCCATGTTATCGTGCATTGCGCTGTCACTGGTATTTTGATAAAAGAATTTGAACAATATATAAGAAGCGTATAAAT